>NC_089867.1:11795000-11912500 GCF_036373705.1 Amia ocellicauda | reverse complement strand
GTATATATATATATGTGTATATATATATATATATATATATGAATATATGTATGTATATATATATATATATATATATAACATATATGTGTATATATATAAAAATATAAATTTAGGGTTTCATAAGTGAGAGATTATTTTTGGATCAGTACAGCAGTGGTATGCATTTCCAAAAATAAAAATAATATAATTTTCCTATTCTGTAGTCATTTTTCTGGTATAATACTATTCCCAGCTTCTATCCAATACTGTAGGGCTCTTTTCTATCTGGGCATTTGCACACACTAGACATTTATTCACATGGCACTCAGACTGTCTGGCACTGAGAGCTGGCTGAACTAGTTAGTTTAAAAGGTACTAGTGGCAGGCCAGACCAAAGAGAGAAAGAAAGAGAAAACACTTCACATGTATACTTACAGGGTGCAGTCAAATTTGTATGAATGCAGTCCTTGATTTGTTTATTTTCAGTAAGAAATGATTGGATTGATTTTTATTGCAATGTACAGAAGGGTGACAAATTTAAGGAAAAACCAACATAGTGTCTCAGTAAGGTATTGGGCCACCACGACCTGCCAACAGCTTCAATGCTCTTGGCACAGATTCTATGAGTCGCTGGACTCTACTGGAGGGATGAACACCATTCTTCCAAAAGATATTCCCTCATTTGGGGTTTTGATGATGGTGGTGGAGAGCGCTGTCTAACACATCGGTCCAAAATCTCCGATAGGTGTTCAATTGGGTTGAGTTCTGGTGAGTGCGAAGGCCATAGCATATGATTCACATCATTTTCATACTCATCACACCATTCAGTGAGCCCTCGTGCCCTGTGGATGGGGGCATTGTCATCCTGGAAGAGACCACTGCCATCAGGATAGAAGTGTTTCACCATAGGATAAAGGTGATCACTCAGATTAACTTTGTCATGATTTGCAGTTACCCTTACCTCTAAGGGGACAAGTGGACCCAAACCATGCCACAAAAATGCCCCCCACTGAACATAACACAGCCTTCAGACTGTAGAGGTCAAGCAGTCAGGCCTGTACCGTTCTCTTGGTGTTGCCACACATGCACTCGCCCACTTGGTGAAGGACGACTCATCTGACCAAATCACTTTTTCCCACATCTCTGTAGACCAGTGCCTATGGTTTTTGCACCACTGAACTCTCAAATGTGCATTTGTCTTTGTAATGAGGGGTTTATGCACTGTAACCCTACTATAATATCGCCCTGTTTAGTTCTCTACAGACTGTTCTTGCTGACACAGTCCGACATTCTCAGTCACCTGGGACAGAGTTGCTCGTCTGTTTTTCTTTACATATCACAGTAATGCACGAACATCAAATGTGCGCTTTCACAATTTCCAACCCTATTTACTGATGTTTTTCCCATAGATCTAAATGCAGATGTAACTTTAGTCACTGTTCCTATTGAAACACTGGCCAGTTGAGCAGTCTTTGTGCCTGAAGCTCCTGCCATTCGTGCCACAATAATGGCCCCTCTTTGAAAGTCTCTTAGTTCCTCTTGCCATCTTGATCCAAAATCGAGGTCAACAGGACCTGCTCAGCATTTCTATAATGCCACAGAGCATGATAGGATGTTAATTGCTTAATTGTATCATGCAGTACACCTGTTCGGAGGCATCAGCATTCATTATGTTCCTGCACTCATTTATTCAGGTTTTTCCTTTAATTTGTCACCCGTCTGTATGTGCTATGAACATTTTGAGACACTCATAAACATATATCCAAAGTAAAATAAAATGTATAAGGTGTGTTTTATTTTATGCATTATATTTGCATTAGATTTCCAAAGTACTGTGCTGTCTTATATTTACCATTTTGCTTTCATTATTATTATTATTATTTTTGGTGTGTGTTCCAAGTCATTTAATCAGAGGTAACGTTACAGGTTTCAAGGGACCCTGTTAGATAGGGATCTGCGTTCAAAGCTTCTAGTCATAAGACTCAGTCATTGCTATGGATGAACACTTTCAATTTCTGTTTGGTCTGCTTTAATTATAACCATCTTCAGACCTTAATGTGGAGCTAATGGAAGTCACATTAGGTTATAGTTTTTAATATACTTTTTACAGCCATACACAAGATTAAAATGCTTACCTTAATATCACATAAGACAACCTCTGCTCCCGAAATCAAGTGTAGGTCATTTGACTCGATGCACTTGGTGATAAATTATGATATGCTTAAGAGGTGGTTTTGTTTGTTGTTGTTTGACCAATAAAATACATACATTTATAGCACTTCTAATTGCACAACAGGGAGTAGTGATTTGTGTTACTTATGTGATACTTTTCAGACATAAATGAGTTCTGTCTCAGATAGTTCTGACCTGCTGTATGGGGGGTGAGGGGGACTCACTGTAAAAAGCCTGGGAGAAATTGATCTTCCACTCATGCATGGAAATGATCGAGTTAAAGCATTGCCATGACTCTAGACCATGTCAGCCTGAGAACTAGAGCTCGCTTCCCTTTCCACCAACAGGAAGGAAGTCCTGGCAGGAATCTTAGAGAGCACTTGGCTCCAAATGTAAAGATTTTGTTAACGTTAGGTCCAGCGTCAGCATCCCTCTTAAGATCACCCTAATGGCAAATCATTACTCAGACAATTGAAGCTGAGCAGGTCTGTCCCATCACCCATTTAATGCTAAACTACCCTGTTTTTGCAATGCTGGTTTCCTAGGACACGTATAGGTAGGTAAACATACATAGAATCTGAGCACTGATGCTCCCCAGCAGAGAACAGATGGTACTTTAGTTTTTCAACACCCACACAGTTCTTTCAAGGGATCATAAAAATAATAGGCTAAGGGTATCACGGTATAGTTTAACATCTTCAAGGGAAGTTGATCTATTTCATTGATGTCTTCCACAGGACTCTCTTCTTTCTTTTTTTTTTTTTTTAATCATTCTTAACACTGAATTACTCGTCCAGCAGGAGTAGATTCTAAATCAAATCTGTCCAAGAAAACATCACCCGTAATCTTAACATAATGTCAACTTATTAAATAAAGGGTCTACTTTAATTCTGCTTTTAATGTTATTTATAAAAGCAGAATTAAAGTAATAAGATGACATATATTAACATCTAATACACTACCGGTCAAAAAGTGGTGTCACACACTGAGGAACCATACTTTCAACCTACTCAATGGCGTACAAATACCCTGTGTGATGAACTGAAGATTTCAAATTTTGATAAATCAGTCCATAAGACCTTCTTCCAGTGTTCAGTAGTCCACTGGCGGTGCTTCATGCCCCAGGCAAGCCTCTTTTTCTTATTTTGCCATCTTAGCAATGGCTTTCTTACTGCCACTCGACCTGTCTTCTCTTCACAGTTGAAACTGAGGCTTGCTTACTTCATCCACTGTTAAGCTGTGCTTGAGGCTGTTGTCCTGTGAGCCGCCTTTCACGCAATCTGTTGACTCTCAGAAACTTGTCTTCTGATTGTGTTGTGGCTTTTGGTCTGCCAGCCCTCTTTCTGTCAGAGTTTCCTCTAGTTTCCAAGTGCCTTTTGATAGTGTAAGGAAACTGTACTTAAAAATTTCAATAAAAACTGGACAAATGGGGGGTGTTCTAAAACTTTTGACCAGTAGTGTTTATATATACGTTTTTTACATTATTTCAGTTCTATTTCTATTGGATTAAAATCACGTACACATCCAAAATGATCTTTTCAACACATTCTGTACTTCTACACAATCGCAACCATGTAAAGTGGCGTCTCCGGTGACTTACTTAATTGGTAAAATTGGTGTTCCAAAGAAAGCATATAGTAGACAGCAGTGCATAAAACCTGCTCTGTACCTAATTTTACCAGAAAGGTAGCAGTTCATTTGACGTAAACCAGATGGTCTCTATACACTAGTCAGACTCCTCCTAGGGATGGGTGAAATATTTCTCATTGCTGTGATTTCAGTCTACATCCACATCTCTGATTTTGTTCTTCTTTGTCCAACTACATGTCGGTCTGTGTGGATTTCAAGGTGTGTCTGACAATGTTGATTAGCACTATCAATCATTGTGAAAGTTTCTTCTTTAATACTCATTTGTGAGGCATTTTGCACCTGCCCTTCTGACTCTCATATCTACACACAGCCCTACAGAAAAAGTATAAAACTGCAACTAAGCATTTTGCCCAGTACCAGTATTTTTACAGTTATGGTCATGTTAGTTGTTGTCTTTGCTCTTTTGGTATTGTGGTATATAAGTGGAACCACTGATGTGACCACACTTTCAGATTCGCGTGTGTGGAGAACAATCTTAGGAAGCCTTTCACCAACATGGCACTTTTAACCGAGGTAACTCTTTGTCTGACAGACTTATTGAGCACACTGACTGCTGTCCCCTTGTCTGTAATTGACATTTGGATAATATGCAATGGTGATTTACTTCCTCATACCACCTATGTGGTGGTTATTCCCACTGATAATCAGAAATTAATGACACAAATTAACAATAGTTCCTAATAGTGATTTCTGATGAATGAATCCATTCATTTACCATGGTGTTTCATTTACTCTGTACTCCTTGCTTCTAACTTTATCAAAACCATCCATCAAATGCTGGGCTGGGGGTTGCATTGAAGTTTTGATTTATTCAAAGCTGAAACTTCACATTGGTCACAGGAAACTAATAAGACGCACTGTAGTCAATCGGTCTTGGACTTCTTACATGCATGATGTTTAGATTTCCATGCTGGAAGTTCTTGCTCTAACTGTGTTATGACACTCAGTAATTCGGCTCGTCAAGCCTTCCCCACTCACCCAGGCCTGACCTTTTGCAGTTCTTCTGCCCCGCATGTAGATCTCTACAACAGACGTGTTCTGTTAGTGATCATGTGGATGTCTGCCTTAGTGCCATGTAACCATTTGCTCAACACACACTGCTCTTATTCTCTTAATCACGTGCCTCTCATACATGCAAGTGATGTCTTCTCTCCCTTCAGGACCCTGGTGCTCTCTCTCTCGTCTTACCCATTCTTGTTTTTTTCCTTTTCCTTTTACTGCTCCACATCTGTTTTTCATCACTAAGAAATATTTTCTACTTTGAATACCCTCTTAATTTCCGAAAAACACTTCTTTGCAATCACCCTCATTTGTCCAGAGACGCACATGCTTGGATTTTTCAGTTTTGCAGAAGCTGCCCAGACCAAAGTGTTAAGTCCAAGACACCAGAGAGCAGATTAGGAATGTAACAAATGCAAGAAAAGAGAGAGCGAGAAAAAAGAAACATGTTGTAAGCTCAAATGCCCTGATGCAATATTTATGTTGTGCACCATTCTCTTGGCAGGTGCAAACAGTGTGAGTAACACATTAGATACTGGCAGCATATTCCGTATTTCTCTCACAGATTAAATAGTATTTTATTGAAAATATAGAAAATGTGAACTAGGGGCTGGATTAAATCAAAACTTTGACCCACTTGCTAATAGCAATCTTCAAACCTGTACATTATAGAGGTTATATTTATGATTAGAAGAAAGTGGCATCTCACTAAAAATGAAGCCGCAACTGAGTACAGTTCTCTAGTTTTCTATTAGCAGGTGGGTCAAACTTTTGATTTAATCCCAGCCTAAATCTGCGGCTAGCATCCTCAACAGCAGGCTGCCATATAAAAATATGACAATGTATTTATAGAAAGGTGTCCATTTTACTAGGGTGAAAAATGAAGCGACTTACGGAGGAAAAATAAGTAGAATTTAAGTATTTAAAGTATAAAAACAGGTGCCTGCATTTAACTTGTCCTCTTTATTTGGAATTTGGTTTCAGCATTATGCTGCATCCACGTGGCACACTCAAACATTTCCCAAGAATACTTGTTAAATACTTCAAACTGCACTGTAATGTCAGTTAAAAAAGGGAAAATAACACAACATGTATCTGCTGGATATGAAACATAGACTGCCATTATATATATCAGATTGTGAATGGTTTTGCTTATTTATAAGAATCTTATCCCTTGATGAGCCCTGACTGAAAAAGACAGGTGGTTGAGAACAGTATAGGAGCAGGTTGGCAACAGACCCCTACAATGCTTAAACAAGCTAAGCCACCTGCCTTCATATACAGTATACAATTATGCATACATGTCATTCTTAGCCAAAAGAGTTAGCCAAAAATATAATTGTTATATCTGTCATAACATGGACTTTCTGTTTTGCTTTGTCCTCTCCGACTGCGAGTTATTTCAACTGGTTTCCACAGGTTTATGTGTATTTTAGTCCATAGTACAGTTTTATGTTTTGATATTTGATTTATTTTATGTTATTGGGCATATTTTGTGTTTTTCATAGCTGTTTTTACTCTTTGAGCCTCTTTAGCCTGATATAGAAAGCTGTAAATAATTGGTTGAACTGCAGATAGATACATACATATATAAATAATCATATTTCTTTTCCATAATGTTGAACTCTGTTGAAATAACCAAATTGCACTGAAAGTATTCTAGCGTATGTCATACGTATGACCTTGAACATAGTGACTGATGAAGATGTGCAGCTCTCTGTCTATTTGCACAATACAATTCCTTTTCTACAGAATCGAGTCATGGGGTATTTTTACAAAGTATTTCTCCGGCCACAGCTATTCATATATTTTAATTGAAGTGCATTGTTCCCTATGGAGGAGGCGGTGGAAGAAGAGCACTTTAGGTTAGAGATCTGTCACTGCAGAAACAGTTAGGAGCAGTTTGAAAAGACAGTTAACTGCTGTGCTGAAAAGAGACCACAGGAACTATAATTATTCCGATATCGCCCATGACGCAGTAAGAGATGTTCATGTGTGTCCGCTTCCGTTCTGATTTCGCACTTTGGCCTAGTCAAGATCAAAACATTGACCTACCTATGAATCGCAAATGATGGACGGACATGGTACTACAGAGCTTCACAAACGTGTTCAAGAGGGTGTTGTGAAGTCAACTGGTGTATTCCTCATATCCCCATTTTCATGTGTTTGAAATGTCATTGCTCCACCATGCCTGTTTTTCACAATGATTTTGTATTCTCTTATTATTTAAGTTCAATACCTATTTTATAGTTCAATCGTATGGTACAAATTTAATATTAAGAGCCTGGATGATGAAGACAATTTATAATAAGACACAGTGTTCCATGTGCATATTTCTGGTGGCAAACATGAATAGTTGCAGGCATTGCAACAGGTAAATACATTTAAAATAAAAACATGATTGAACATATGCACTAATTGTTCTCCGGGTTATTCTTGCAGCCCCTGCAGTCTCTGATGTCGTTGATGCTGACACACTGTATTGCTTACCTGCGACTTCTCCTCTCATTGTCCATTCCATAAATGTTTAATATTTAGCTGGAGAGTGCCTGGGCTATTTCCGTCTGCTTTGAAAGGCACGTCTAGCCAGTTTAATGCTAGTGAAGATTGCCCTTTTATAGATTTAACAGAGTGTTATCAGGAACGTTTGTGAACAGTGATTTAGTTAGCAGCCTGGGGAAACTACAGTAAATCATGGTCAACAGAATGGTAAAGATGTATAGTGAATGAGAGATGGCAGTCCTTCTTCTTCTCTTACCTCCTCTTCCTCAAGGCTAACTATGATCGAAACTGTGCTATACATTTAAAGAGTAAATAGCACAGTGTGGGGGAAAAAGTATATTGCATTTTTCAGCTCCTAGCATTGTTTCCATTGTTCACATCCATAACTGGTTAGTTATACAATGCCATCACTTTCAACATGCCAGCTTGGAGGACGCTGTCTGTCCAAAGCTCCTCACAGAGCTTATCCCATCACAGTTTTGGAGAGAGGCATGTCCCTTGGCTGCGACTACTGATGTCAGAAAGACAGTAAACACAAGGACACATCCCCTGCACCAGCACAAGTGGTCATATTGAAATTGCAGCATGCAAAACATTCAGAAGAAAACATCAGACCCACCACTCTGTTTCAATAGGTTATTTATAATGGCATCTTTTTCAAAATCCCACACATTTCCTGCTCAAATGTCCAGTTGTGCGTCACAATATGTTTGTATCTCTGCCATAGTTAATATTGTTGTATAAGCTGTAATACACTTGAAGGGCATCTAAATGTTTGGGGACATTTTGAACTTACGTGTTTGTGGAATTATGTAATTGTTCACTCAGCTGAGCCACCTTCTGAGGGCGAAAAAACAGGACAGTGTTGTAACTTACCCCTGATTCAGCTGTGGGCAGAGAATAGGAATCAGTTCATGACGAGATCAGCCAGGATGTTTCGCTTCACTGAAGTGAATAGGAGCTAGAATCTCCGGGCTGCATAATGCTAATTAACTAATTTCTGTCCAAGACTGCTGTTCCTTTCACGAGCAGCAGAAGGATTCAGGGCTGAATGACTGATTACAAACACCTCAGGTCCTTTAGAGGGAGATCAATTGGGTCTTTTTTGTTTGTCTCTCAAACAGATGCTTTGGATTGTGCAAGTGTAAATCTTTCAACGTAATCTCAGTACTGAAATATTCCTTTTTAACACAAAAATGAGCAGTCTGGTATTTCTTTCAAACTCAAATATTTGATTCATATTGATGGAAACTGATTAATCAGGGATAGAAGATATATTTATTTTTCCATTTGTAAAGCAATTCTCCAACTTTAAATGTAATTTGTGCAACAAAACTTAGGACTTGTATTGCAATCTTTAAATACATCACTATGAATTAGCCAAACACATTTAAACTGTCTTACTGCAGAGACTTGATGCTATAGATTATTGTACTACATCAATAGATTATCTTTTAAGCCCTAGCAACAGCCTGAACCCCAACACTAGCCAACACTACAATTTGAAGCTAGGCACAAACAAATCTACACCCAATTCAGTTAACTCATTAGTAACCCCTACAATAGTTGATCCTTAACAGAAGTTTATTTTTACAAGCAACTACTTTGATTTTTAGTATCTAGTTGTATCCATAATGAAAACTTTTCCAATTTTGCATTTTCAGTTGAGTGAGTTAAACATCCCCATTTCAAATTATACTGGGGTTACAGTTAATCAATCTAACACCTATATCATATTAGGATTCTTTATTCTGAACTCTTAAACAGTTCAAACATAAAGAAGATAATGTCAATGAATATAATGTGATTTCCAAGAAACATATAAATCAGTTTTAAAATAATAAATTCATTACTTAATTGAGCTTCTTGTAAGTTTTATTTTCAAGCAACCATCAGAATTGGAAAACACTTTATACATGCAGATCTTAGCAGGTTCTTTACCTAGACATCTGCACATTGTAAACCTTGTTATTAATTGGGAGAAATCCAGGTCTTTGCAATAAGTCTGCGACACGGTAAATACACGCCAAAAACAAACACAAACATTCTATCAGATATTCATTAAAATCACAAAACCACACTAGTGTAATAGTGTTGGGAAAACAGACTGTGCAATTAATATTATTATAAACTGTTCCACAGTAGTAAATATATCCCTTGCTGCCTCGATAATAAACCCGTCAATGTAAGTATTATTTTTGTTATCCTTCAAGTTATTTCAATTTTCTTTTTACATGCCAGTCTCCATGGCAACCTCTTTTGGGATACAATTACAGAAATCTGAGGAAGCTTCCTGCCCAAGAAAGGGCCGCTACAGCATTGTTGCCAGCACACTGACTAGACAGAATCCCAGCTCACCCCTGCATTCCAGGAGAATTATGCAGGTTCCTACAGCTGGGTCTGCTTAAAGGTGCTGTGCAACACCAAGGCAAGTCAGTGTGTTCGGGATGGATCTGTAAGGCTTAAAAGTGGGAAAAGACAATTTTGGACATCTCTTATTTGTACATTCTGTTCTTGTGTTAAGATTTAAAAGTCAATGTATCTTTATTTTCTAAACACATTTGCACATTCATCTTTTCATACTATTTGCGTACATTTCAATGAAATAAAAAACATCTAGATTAAATGAAGAATTGCAGAAATCCTTGAGTAGAGTAAAATAGTGAGGCATTTTATTTAAAGGAGAGGAATTAAATGTTTTACAGCTAAAGTTATTTATATGGAAGATTATGGAATCTGTCATAAGCATTTGCTTCACTTAGCAAGGTATGATACAGCTTCCATAAATCCGTTGGCTGAAGAGACAGGAAAGCAACAAAGCCTATTATTTAACAAGGATGTCCCACTTGCATTACAGTATAATAAATCAGAATTCCTTTTCTTTCATATTCTCTCTCTTTTTTAACAGAGAATAATGACAGGGATTTGAATGCAATGTCTTTTTTCTTTGTGTCAGGAATATTAGGAATTACCTCCACTGCCCTTCAATACAGAGCTGAGCTCAACTGAACAGGCACTATCATTGGTGGGATGATGTGGGAAAGTATGCGAATGCTCTCCCTTCAGATAGTTGTTGCTGCTTCCAGTAATGTTCTGTAAGCTCTTAAAATGAAAACCACATGAGCTTCTCTCAAAGGCCGAGTATCCAGTCTTTACCAGTCAGTGATTTGAGTCATGTTTGGTGAAATCTGGTGGTGTTACTCTAACATAGCGCAGGAAGGGAAAGCTCCAGCACTGATCCTTCATGGCTCAGTTAAAAATCAGCACCTGTCTGGGCTTCTTGAGCAAGCAATCGCCTGTATAACCTTCCCCCCTCCGGCGCGGTGACGGATTAAAAGAAAACGCACTGCTTTGAATCGGTGCATAAATCTTTCAATTAAGGGGCTTTTCGAAAATTTACTTTAGATTGTGAGGTAATCCGTAATTGCAATAGGCGTGAGGAGAGGATTTTTTCAGTCCTTGCCTGCTGCAGACGTCATTGTTTGCAAGGCCCTTGCAGTTTCATGCAACATTACTTTTTATTGATTTACTTTTTTTTTTGACTTGATTAACTTTTTCCCACTGGCTCTTAGAAAACACTACAGTTTTCATCTATATCATAGTGACAAGGCAAGATGTAAGCATAAGCATACTATATATGTATTGCATACTCAGTCTGTATAATTAGTTAACAGTAGAACGTCTGATTTTGATTTTACTATCTTTAATGCATTTTGCTGATCTTATTTTGATCTTAAATAAATAAACAAACCAACAAAACCTTATTACAATGACTGCACCATTACTGAGTCACCTCACTACTTACCAGTTGTCAAATGCTTCTCTTTCATAAGGGGGGGTAGCTGTGTGAAAGTCATTGTCTTCATCCACAGCCATTATCATACCTCAGCATGGAAACCTCAGTGAATGTTGTACTCCTGTCAGCTGCTTAGCACAGCTCTTTAGACTAACCGGAAATTAAACAAGCAATAAGTGGACAAGTGATTTGCAGTTTAATATTTTGTGAGGGTGTTATTCTCCTATTACTGCTCTCGTTTTAGTTTAAAGGTCTGTGTACGAGTAAAGTAATGCTGTAAAGTAAGAATGCTTTCAAAAATAGACATGTTAATAGATTATATTTATCAATTAATTAAATACAAAGTGAGTGAAGAGAAGAACAATCTACATCAAATCCATATTTGGTGTGACCACCCTTTGCCTTCAAAACAGCATCAGTTCTTCTAGGTATACTTCACAAAGTCAGGGATTTTGTAGGCATATAGTCAGGTGTATGATTAATCAATTATACCAAACAGGTGCTAATGATCATCAATTCAATATGTAGGTTGAAACACAATCATTAACTGAAACAGAAACAGCTGTGTAGGAGGAATAAAACTGGGTGAGGAACAGCCAAGCTAACAAGGTGAAGTTGCTGAAGACAGTTTACTGTCAAAAGTCATACACCATGGCAAGACTGAGCACAGCAACAAGACACAAGGTAGTTATACTGCATCAGCAAGGTCTCTCCCAGGCAGAAATGTCAAGGCAGACAGGGGTTTCCAGATGTGCTGTCCAAGCTCTTTTGAAGAAACACAAAGAAACGGGCAACGTTGAGGACCGTAGATGCAGTGGTCGGCCAAGGAAACTCACTGCAGCAGATGAAAGACACATCATGCTTTCTTCCCTTCTCAATCGGAAGATGTCCAGCAGTGCCATCAGCTCAGAATTGGCAGAAAACAGTGGGACCCTGGTACACCCTGGAGACTGGAGACTGGGGACTGGAGAAGTCTGGTCAGAAGTGGCCTTCATGGAAGACTTGCGGCCAAAAAGCCATACCTCCAAAGTGGCAACAAGGCCAAGCAACTCAATTATGCACGAAAACACAGGAACTGGGGTGCAGAAAAATGGCAGCAGGTGCTCTGGATTGATGAGTCAAAATTTAACATATTTGGCTGTAGCAGAAGGCAGTTTGTTCACCGAAGGGCTGGAGAGCGTCTGCAGGCAACAGTCAAACTTGGTGGAGGTTCCTTGCAAGTTTGGGGCTGCATTTCTGCAAATGGAGTTGGGGATTTGGTCAGAATGAATGGTCTCCACAATGCTGAGAAGTACAGGCAGATACTTATCCATCATGCAATACCATCAGGGAGGAATCTGATTGGCCCCAAATGTATTCTGCAGCATGACAACGACCCCAAACATACAGTAAAAGTCATTCAGAACTATCTTCAGTGTAAAAAAGAACAAGGAGTCCTGGAAGTGATGGTATGGCCCCCACAGAGCCCTGATCTCAACATCGAGTCTGTCTGGGATTACATGGAGAGAGAGAAGCAACTGAGGCTGCCTAAATTCACAGAAGAACTGTGGTTAGTTCTCCAAGATGTTTGGGCCGACCTACCTGCCGAGTCCTTCAAAAACTGTGTGCAAGTGTACCTAGAAGAATTGATGCTGTTTTGAAGGCAAAGGGTGGTCACACCAAATATTGATTTGATGTAGATTTTTCTTCTGTTCACTCACTTTGCATTTTGTTAATTGATAAATATAATCTATTAACGTCTATTTTTGAAAGCATTCTTACTTTACAGCAGTTTTTCACACCTGCCTAAAACCTTTGCACAGTACTTTTTTAATTTTCTCACATACAGCAAATGTTCACAACGAAAGTTTATGCTACAGCAGAGAAGTTGTAAAAATATTATTTCCAGAATTTCAGTGGTACAAATCAAACCACTCTCTGGTAGGTCAGAAAACGATGTGTTTGGGATGGACGTCAGAGAAAAGCTATATGTTAAAACTGGAGTCCATTATTAAAGATCTATGGTGGTCCAGAACTGTCCGAAACCATATGGATTGCGTGTTCTTCAAGGCTGCGCAAACTCAACTTTAGCCGGGGGGGGTTCACGTGCATTGGGACGGTACACATTTGTACTGCCTCTCTTTATTAAAACAATGCAGCTGTTTCACACACACTCACTAACAAAACTGTGCTTCTTTCACAAAACTGGTAATGCAATCTGCTCTCTATCTGTTTTTATGATTAATTAATAACAAGTAATCAAAGTTGGCATTTTATCTACTTCCCTTGCTCTTAAAGTCAGTAATATATCATCTGTTAAAAAGCAAAGGAGACTGAATGATACTACATTTACCATGTAAGTCTCCTGTACAAATAATAAAAAAATAAAACCTTCAATCATAAAGGAGTCGAGGCATTTTTATCCATCCTGAGCGATCATCTAATTAGGAGCTCGACTCTCCCAATGCTGTGATCTGCATCGTTTAGAAGCAATGGGTGCTGGCTTGCTGTCTTTTAAATGTGACCTGTTTTACAATAGATTTTAATACGTCCCTGGCTATTAATACATTTTCCTGTGGGAGCGCACAAAACGTAACTTAAATTCACAGGACTCACACGGGAGTACTTGACAGTTTATTGTTGTTGTTTCTCTTGTAGTAATTTTAATTTAACTTAATTTCCAATGCTAATTTTGTTTACACATATTCTAAAGCTGAAAATCATAGCTTGAATACGTAGGAAGTCTGCCTAAAATAAGGGACACATAATTTTTTTGGGCAGTTTTAAATATAATTGTGTTCATCCTAACAAAGATGTAAGTAAATGAATTCCTAACAAGTAAAATGCGATTACACAGTCATTCTAACATGTACTTTCCATCACCAATTACATCTCAAACATTTTTCCAGAAATCAATTTTCTCCCTCATGTGGTTCACTTTACAGGGTTTCTGTCCTAAGTTAGACACTTGAAAAAAAAAAACACAAGTAAGCAAACCTTGTACATAAATCAATGGATTACTTTGATCCTCCTTAAGTTTTCTTGATGTATTGTCAACTCCCTCACTAAATAAATTGCTCTTACCCTCCCTGTCTCTCTTGTCATGCAACACCCCCCACCCCCCAACCCCTAGAAAAATCACAGACACACTCAAGGCTACCCAGTTCCCAAGGTATCAAAATAACTGTAAATGTATTAAACAAAAATGGTAGCCAATGTTGCTTGACATACTGCTCCAGTTTCAAAACATGGGCTCTCTGTTGGTTCTCTTTCAGGTCTTTGATGCAAGTCAAGGTCCTGTAGTCTGAGACACAAAAGAACCAAAAAAAATAAGTCCTTGTATGGGAAGTCTTTCAAGAATTAAGTCTTTCAAATGTGCTCTGATCACATTTTCTAAAATTAGTCCTGTTTGTTTTGAATTAGCTTTGTTATGTTTGGCTCCAAACTGGGACATGCCATTTACTGGTCTGCATTTCCAATTTCAGATCCACCTCAGGCAGGTAGGAAGCATTTGATAAATCCTTATTATAACAATCTGGTGATATTGTCATCCTGTTTCAGCACCTCAATATTTTATTGGCCACTTAATGTAAATACACCCCACATTAATGCTTTTCAAAGTTTAACTAGCATTTAATATATATATATATATATATATATATATATATATATTCAAAACTGAACAAATTTGTTATTTACTAATGGAGATATTTACATTGCATAATGTTCACTACTGGCATTTTAAAGCTGTAACATGTCAGAGGTGTTCTTGGATATGTCATGTAAGATTAAGTAATTAAGTCAGACTTGCATTTTTTGTCATTCTTAGCTCAACCCTCTGAAGATCCATGATAAAGTAAGTAAAACACATGTGAACCTACATATACATATACTCTTGTCTCCTGTGGTTTTATGGATGATACAGTCCTCTATATTGAACCATATCAGAAGTCCATATTAATGTTTTACCTAAAATTGTAATTTTATGTACTGAATATTTATTATAACAGAGCTTGCAGTTTGAGTTTCAAAAGCAGAGTAATCTGTATTTGCTGTACGCTACGGCATATTTTGGGAGTTTCTTTATCTCTGGTGGAAGAGTAGAATGCATAACTTGTTAAGCAGACCTCTTCTATGTACCTATGACTAAACAGCTGTGTCTGTAATTTAATGCTTTGAAATGCGCCACAGGCTCTTGTAACTGAAAAACTGAAAAAACATACTTCCTTTGCTCCCCCCACCCC
This sequence comes from Amia ocellicauda, assembly GCF_036373705.1. Taxonomy (NCBI): domain Eukaryota; kingdom Metazoa; phylum Chordata; class Actinopteri; order Amiiformes; family Amiidae; genus Amia; species Amia ocellicauda. The sequence continues at coordinate 11,897,179 of NC_089867.1, read as the reverse complement.
CTCTTTCATCTCTGTTGTGAAATTAACCTGGGACATTTAAAAACGTATTTGTGTTATTAAACACCGTATAATTTTACCAAACACAAAGGACACATACAGATCAGAACAGACTGTTTACCTTTCTAAGTTTAAATATCATGGGTGAAATTGTAAGCAGTGGTTATAGTTTCATTTACAAGTTCCAGTTCATCAAGACAAGAAAATTGATTTATCTTAAATGAATAATTGGACCATAGCAGAAACTGGCCTCAATTTGCAGTATGGTACAATCTATCAATACAGGAGAAAGAGAGCTATGTGTAATCACTAAGGTTGCCATAAGTGGTAGGATGTGGTCCAGGAGATTTTATCATGTGAAATAATTGCTATGAGGATTGACCCACTAGGATACCGGAGCTCTTTTATAAAGGCCTATGATATCCTTTTGATTATTTGATTAAAAACTAAAATGATGTTCTGAATCATGATTCTGATCTGCTATTATGCTGCATTTCAGTGCAAGTCAGAAAGATCTGACACTGTACTCCATTGCATTCGACCAGTTAAAAGTCTAGTGCAAAATTTAGATTAATTATTCATTCTATTAGCTATTAAGCAACCCCAATATGAGCATAAGACCACTTCTACCTTTGCTTGTATCCATAATTGACCCAAACCATACCCAAGTGCATCCTTTAGCTTTAGCATGGTATTAAGTGTAAAGATAAAATCCAGCCACTCTCTTCCTGCCTGTGCAGTTTGAGTTTTTTTCAGGTCTAATTGTGGACCGTTTCCACAGACTGCCTGAAGGGAGTTCACAGACCCGTTTGAAATCCTCTGTCTTATATTATTGAGCGTTATTTCCTGATATTCCTGATCTGCTGTCCTCACAATGAAAGGCAGATTTGTTAAATTTACACAACTTAAATTAAGGGGAGGGGTAAAGGTTTACAGATACATATTTGTGTGTATATACTCTATCTAATGTTTCCATCTCTCTCTCTCTTTCTCTCTCTCTCTTCTATATATATTGATCTCTCCATCTCTCCCTAGAGCTTAGCTGTTGGTGTCACCTGATGGGGCTTTTCCCCAGAGGCTTTTGTGTCAAGCTAATGAAAAGCCACCATCAATGATTGGGTTGGTAATGTGGGGTTGGCAGGTGTGTTAGTGTGATTTAATCTGAACTTTGCTGTAAATTATATTTTATATGGCATTCTCACTCTCAACTAATTGTATGTCATTCAAGCATACATTTTAAAGCATATTTGAAGTGTATTACTGTTCTGTGGTTGTAACTGGCAGGACATGATATATTCCACAAATGTAAAAGATAAATATGAGATTTCATCCATTGCTCATGGGTCATACAAAAGACAGTCTTGAAGCCCTTGCTAATTACACTGAGTCTTAAGTAATATTCCACTAGTGAAAAAGCAGAGAATGTTATCCCTGTGATTCATATCCCATCCGTTTTCTAGTAAAACTACTGGCTATGGATCAATTAATGAGTAAACATTTGTTCTGCCAAGGAAAATATTTAGAGAGGACAGATAATAGATATAAAAATACATGTGGTTTGGCAAGAGCGTGTGGAGTTTGACCTGTATTCGCTTTTGCTGCTTCCAAGTCCAGATTCCTGAAAGTGAAGGAGTACCTCTGCAAAGCACAGATTAAAAAGCCGCAGAAGCCATCTTAATATTTATTTTATTCAAAGCATTTCTCCGTCCAGTAAATTAAATACATGTGCTTCAACTTAAGCAATTTTTTGTTTCTGTGTGGGTATTTACTTCAGAGCTGAAAACAAGTCAATGACTATAAATATGAGATTCTACCTATCAACATTAAACAGCAATGTAATCTCATGGATATTAATGCACAATAGTTACTTTTCACCTGAATTGTTGGAACTAAGAGAAGGTAGTACAAAGGATAAGCAAGGCACGAGTTTGAAGGTTAATTCATCATGTTGAATTCTCTTTCTTATTGCAGTGTTGTCTTCCTATGGCTGTTCTGTCTGTTCTGCTCAGTTGCACAGTTAAATTAATACAGCATTTGAACAATTTGTTTGAAAGAAACAGAATATCTATGTAAACTAATACACAAATACACATTTTATTGTTCACATTCAATCAGAAATGAATGCTAAACTTTTTCAGTATGTGAGAGAGTACATTTGCAAAACATTTACTAATTTACTAACTTACTAAATTAGGATATTTTTGACTGTTTCTATCAAATGGTATATTGTTCCTGTGCAAAGGCACATTCAATTTGCTCAGATAACTTTTTATTTTAACTCGAAACTATAAACTATATTGGTAAAAGCTCCACAGTTACTTTCACATGAAAAATGCATTCATCTTTATATGTCTGTCACATGCAGTAGTAGGTGGGAAGTTGACATACTGTTCAATTTGTGGTAAGGATAACTGCTTGTTTCAGGCACCTATTCCTGCTTGAGTTAAACCTAGATTATTTTCATAGATGCTACTTTAGACAAGATTGTACTTTTTAGGAGACAGTAAGTTTTGGAGGAGGTTATTGCATTGAATCACGTGAAGCTATAGTTAACGTCTAGAGAATTTCTGGAGGCCGAATCCCTAAACATTTTTACAGTAAATTATCTAAAAAAGGTGATTTTGCGGCAGGAAACAATGCAGGAATGCAGGGAATCCAGCTATTTCACGTTGCAGATGTTTTCAGGATGTGAATCAATGTGAGTTACAGTAATCTGCTCCTTCATGAAATGCTAAATGGAACATCATGCAATGTGGTTTTGGGAAGAAAATTATTATACTGAAATAATACTATGGGTGACCGTATATGTGATCCACAAATACACTATTTTAATGGATCTATATCATTGATAAATGTCTAGATATGAACTATATCTTACGTTATTTGTATTATTTTTGAACGGAAGTGTTTTTCTTCTCTCAAAAATTATAAACTTGCAAATTAAAAAAGAGAAAGTTTATAACATATGTTGAACATAAGTTGTATACTGAAGCAAAATACAAGAAATGTAGCAAAGTATTACTGTTCTGTGCCTAACTTTACTAGTAATCAATATAGTAAACAGTGTTTGTCATATTTCAAATTACAATGCTGTGTTCTTTTAAAAACATGATCATCTTAAGTTGTCTTTTAGTAATTTTAAAATGGCCCCTAGTTACACTAGTTAGACAATAGACGCCATGCTGTCAGGTGGTCAGTCTGAGTCCTGCCTAATATTCTGCATTACAAGTATGGACCAGGAATAATATGACATCAATTACAAGTTTTCTTCATAAATCGGTCTGTGTTTTTATTTTACATTGGCTGGTTTATTCTGCCACACGCATTCAATTTATTTAATGAAACGCTGTGACTATGGATACGACTGTGCTGTTGAGTGATGACTTTTCTGGAATCTTGACAAAAGCCGTCTGTCATTTAAAATTTATTGCATAGAGAGCAAACCTCAGTTTGCAAATGGCCCCATTTTCTGTAACATCTGTACATTTACTGGGCAAATACGAGGAGCCTCGTTTTCTTTTTTTAGACAGAGATCCAACTGAGCTTTTGAAGATTGTGCTTTCTTTAAGCAATCTTTATAATGTGCATTTGTGTCTTGAAAACTATGAGGTCAGTACATTTTAAAAACAGAAAATTCATGCTGTGTGTATTTTTATATTATAATACAATAACTCCCACCATCATCTCAATAATTAGAAAAACATGCATGATGAACATTTTGAAAAAACAATGGGGAAAAAGTCTATTAGTTCTTTGATAATATGCACTGTTTTTCTAATATCTATACAGTGATATCTTGACAATGGTCTATTATTTATAGATGCTGCTGTATTTAATCTAATTGTGCTGATAATGCTGGTTATGTTCTGTGCTATTGCTGACACTTAACTTAGTTTACAAAATTTAAAACTCAATTTGCGCTGAAGGAAGTCAGTCCCCTGTTTGGATAGAATACAGTAAACTATAACAGAGTAGTCCATTATTTGTATTTTTATAAATATTATATTAAATATAAATACATGTTTTAAATAATTTAAGGCTGGCCTGAAAAAATAACAAAATTACATAAATAGAAATGATTGCATTATTCAAAAAGCCCAAAGAGGAGTCAGCACATATTTGGGAAAGAAAGAGGAATGAATTGTGGGAAGTATGACTTCATGGGTATCAGGCGTTCCTTTCAGTAAACTGTCACATTTAACAGCTTGTTAAAAAGTGTTGTAAGTAGGTACAGTATAGCTAAAGCTAAAAACTGCCCATGGTGTAATGGGAAAATAAAATAAATAAAGATCATTTGTACATAATCAAACAGCACACTCTGGGTACATCAGACAAGCAGGTTGTGGCAAAACCTCAGAGCTCTGGGCTGGATATACACTGGGTTTAGTGGATTTCATTACTTCACAGCTGACATATAAATAAAAAAACTGCTTTAGAGCTGGTCTGTGTGTTCATTAACTTGTACCCATGAGATCAGTGTGTGTTGACCTCATAATGTGCCTTAGTTGTGCATATGGTCGTTTGGAAATCCACACAGTGCATTTTTGCGGCAAAGACTAGTCATCAGTGGTAAGATGGAGATGAGGGTGAATAATACAGACAGAATCTGTGATGCTTGGTTTTCTCAAATCTAGGTTGTTTGTTATATTTCTTCTACAATCCCCTTAATAATCAGTTGAAAATGTATTTGATTTCCTAATGAATGAGGCTGAATGATTTTTTCAGACATACATATATATCCGATATCAAATACAGATAAGTGAAAGATTGACCTGGGTATTGCGATGACTACTACTACTACTACAAAGTATCTTCTTATTCTTATCATCTATGCTGATTTCTATGTATGTGCTCTGAACACAGCAGCTGGGTAAACTGTAGTAGGAGTTAACAGCAGAGACTCATTGCAGAACATTGCATTGTATGGCACATCAGGCTCTTTGTAGTGGTGCCAGGCAGTTTGTGTGGAAATGAGAGGGATTGGTGTGGGCAGCTGGGTGGAGACTGGGCTTTGACTTCCTAATGACCAACCAAGGAAACGAGCTCACAGGAAACTCGGCAGTCTCCGTCTAGAGCAGATAATATTGGGAAACCCAATGCGGCGGCCCGAGTAGCATTCCAAAGCCAACATTCTTGAATATTAATAAAGACATTCGCACAATGTGCACTTCATTGTTGTTTTCACACCAGATGTTCAGTAAATGTCAGAGGATTCTTAGAAGTTCCAGGCAACATTGCTAGCAAGAGAGAGAACTGAAAAATGTTTTGGGTTTAGATCTTTGCTGTGTATTTGTTTAGATGTCAAAGTCTTGAATAGCATGCTGTTCTTATTTGCTAATCAACAGAAGTTATGCTGCTGGTTAAATTCCTTTTTTTATAGCAAGCATCCATTTATTGTATTAACATTTGCATCTCATTAAATTCCCTTGATTAATATTGCAAAGGGACATACGTTTTTGTATTGTTTAGCAAAGCAAGCTTCAATATTTAATGTGGCTAATTATTGTCATGTATGAGTATAGGCTTAAAATCTGTTATCTATTGTCCTCATTGTGAAGTCAGGCACATGCTTTTTTTTGGTACTGTATACTAAATGTATCAATAATTCTGATCTCACCTATATTAAACTTACTGCATTGCATGTGTCCTTTCAAATCTGCAACATGCTTGGTATCTTGATGATATGAAAGCATATTATAATGTTAAATGCATGTCTTTGAAGTGTAGGGCAGGCATGTATTCAACAGACATTATTTTTCTAAATGCAGTAAAGACTTGTTGATGTGAAAGAGAGAGAAATAAGGTCAGGAACTCGATTTGGTTTGTGTATTGTAAAGTCTGTTCAAAGTTCCTTCAGGACTATAAATCCTTCATCTGCTGTTCAGTTATGTATTCCAAGAAATAGCTAATAGCAGCACTATTCTGAGTGCGGGTGTGCTAATGAGAGACTTTGGTATTCAAGAGTGACTGAGTTACTGCTCATTCACATGAATGTTGAATGCAACCTCTTAACACATCTGCTTGCCGGAGGAGCCTTGCTAGGTTTCCTATTGTTATATTGGATTTTTCTACCCACCATTATGAGTGGTACATTCTTCTCCTAAATCCCTTCACCCTTGCCTCATAAAGGAACACTGAGTCACATGCAATTAAGAATTAAAAATGAAAGAAATAGGATGCATGCATCCAGGCTAATTCAAAAGTCAGGTTTGTACCTTTTGTTCAGTCAGCCATGCACAGCAATGAAACTGTATCTCCACTAAAATGAAAATGGGGATGTCTTCATGAATAATCTGAATCAAAACTTAAACATTAGCAAATGCCACTTCATATTAGTACATTTCTGGTATTAGAAATTCTCAGATGGAGATGTGTAATTTTATGGTTCCAGAGAACAAACAAAAGCACTGTGGCTGTTAACAATCCATTGAACACACTAAAGCATATTGTTTTGTTGTTATTGTTGTTTCACTTGTTGTTGATGTCATTTTGCTGTTTTCATTACAATTTTGCTAATGTAAAACACAGTGGTAGTGCTTTAGATTACACAACATGAATAACAACCTATTATAAAAGTGCACACATCAGGAAATACTGATACATTCAATTAGTGTAAAAAAACGAATCGCTGTCACTGTCCCTTAAAATGTCATGGCTTACTAGGTGATCTTCTAATAACAATAGAACTGTACCTTTTCCTGTTTTGTGACAAATTAGTCAAATCCGACTGTTTGCTCATATTTGTGTAATTCTGTTGGTATTATAGTCTTACATCGTGAGTGGGTATTTGATCTAATATCCCAGTATTATAACACATTTTCTGACACAGCCCTGTATAGGTAACAATAATTTGTTATTATTAAGGCACAAGAAAACAACCTTATGTATCCAGAATTAAAATAACAATCTGTGCTTTTCAGATGCTCCTTACCAGATTGAAGCTCACGTATTGAGAAGTTATAATAAAGGGAAAGCAGGATATATTTTTTACATAGAAGGCTATATGTGGCCTTATCAGTATGCCCATTACCTCTTGTCCTCTTGCTTTCATTGTGAATGACCAAGACAGTTGGAATGTGATTTCACAAAGTGCCCCCATTCTTTTGCCACATGGAATTCCTGTACCCCCCCATTCCTGCACCCCCTCCCCCAAAGGCGTCCTTTGCTCTCCGCAGTTTGAAAACCTCGGGTAACTCCAAAGCGGCTTTATGGACTGTTTTTTAATAAACTGATTTATCTTGGGAAATGAAACACATATGCATTTTATTAATATGTGTTTTAAATGTGAGGTTCATGCTGAACCACAGTAATTTTGGTGTCCTCTGAATTCTTTTCACTACACGAGAGAATTGGGTATTTTGGTAACTACCCATGTAGTCAGCATGCCTCAAATGATTCCACATGTTTCAAATGCTTTTCTTTTCAGTTACCAGCTATAATGAATATCCTTAAAGATGACCATCATTAGCAGATTAACTCATATTAAGTAAAAACAAAATCTCAAACCACAATTTAAATTGTAGAGACAGTTTTTTAAACAACCTTTCCATTTTATCTCAGTTCTCTTGTGAATGAAAAGAAAGAAAGAGAGCAGATGCAGACCAGATCTGTTCTTTCATACCTAGGTTTGAATTTGAGTAGTGTTAGATGGGTCACAATGGCCTTGGTCAAACCTTCCTTGCCCTAATAAATAAGTGAATGATGCTTTGCTCAAAAAATAAGTACATGCAAAAGTCATGTTTACAATTTGCTGGAAACAGGAGGTGAGATATATTGGAAAGATGGTTTAGTTTTCCAGTATTTAAAGGACAGGATCCAATGCATCATGTGTGATTCAAATGTGTTTAGATCAAGTAGATGTTTTTGAAACGCATCATGATCTAGACCGCGGCAATCGCTCAATAAAATGACATGGATGTACTAACAATGCTGTGTATGGATGCTGGCAGGTATACTGTGCCAAAGTGCAAGCAGGTCTCACATGGTGCATGATGGGAAAATAGTTACTTCACACAAATCTGGCTGCGTTGTAAACCCAAAAGTCTCAGGGAAGTAAGCGTGCAAAGCCTGAACATTTTGTTTGCAATGGTTCCTTTCCTTTTCTCTCACTATCCAGTGCCCTGATTCTTATCTAGATTTCTCAGCAGTGAAAGTCTCGTCCTTTCGTATTATTATTTTACATCGAGACAATGCTTTCAGACTGTGACTGAAAAAACGTGCACTTCCCATGCCTTTCATACAGTGCCCCTTTCCTCCCGGGTCCTGCGCTCACTGACATGGCCCATGTGTATGGCTCCTTTTCTTGTACACTGTCTGGGGCAGCTCAGTGGCTTTGTAGAGATGTGTGTTAGTGTGTCATTCCTTCAGCTGCTGTGCACAGCCTCCACTGAGACTCCTGGTAGGCCGTGTGACTCTTCTATTAATCTCAGACCGATTTGGATACATTCAAACAGTCCCATTACATAAACATGTATTCACAAGCCAGAAGAAAGGGAAAGTGAACGAGAATTACTCTTCAATATGCAGTTAAGAGCGGCATGATGCTAAAATGTATTATTTCTAAACACTGACAGTGTAGAAGCTTGGCATTATTGGATACAGGCAGGCGACAGCTTCTCTTATTATCTCCACTTTATTTGAAAATGAGCAGCAATGCAGAACAAAACAGCACCACGTGAAAGACACATCAAGGTGATTGACACATGTGTGACTCTTCCAATGTATACAGCTCTGGAAACAATGAAGAGACCACTTAACATTGATTTCTGAACCCTTAATTTTTTCCAGAGCTGTATATCTATAAAATAAAATAAAATACACAGTGCCTATAGAAAGTGTACACCCCCTTGAACTTTTTAACAATTTTGTAAGTCAGTGCCTTAGAGTTTCTTGCATTTAAATGGGGATTGTTTTCCCACCGTACTCCTCGCTTTTAAGGGCAAAAAAGGTTTTATTGTGAAAGAAAAATATACGCTACCGTTCGAACGTTTGGGGTCACTTAGAAATGTCCTTATTTTCCATGAAAACATACATGAAATGAGTTTGAATAGGAAATATAGCAAAATGAATATGAAATATAGTCATTGACAAGGTTAGAAATAATGTTTTTTAATTGAAATAATAATTGTGCCATTCAAACTTTGCTTTCATCAAAGAATCCTCCATTTGCAGCAATTAATAACAGCCTTGCAGACCTTTGACATTCTAGTTTTCAAATTGTTGAGGTAATCTGAAGAGATTTCACCCCATGCTTACTTAAGCACCTGCCACAAGTTGGATTGGTTTGATGGGCACTTCTTACGTCCCATACGGTCAAGCTGCGCCCACAACAGCTCAATAGGGTTGAGATGCGGTGACTGTGCTGGCCACTCCATTATAGACAGAATACCAGCTTACTGCTTCTTCCCTAAATAGTTCTTGCATAGTTTGGAGCTGTGCTTTGGGTCATTGTTCTCTTGTAGGAAGAAATTGGCTCCAATCAAACACCGTCCACAGGGTATGGCATGGCATTGCAAAATTGAGTGATAGCCATGCTTCTTCAAGATCCCTTTTACACAGTACAAATCTCCCACTTTACCACCACCAAAGCACCCCCAGACCATCACATTGCCTCCACCATGTTGTTTTCTTGCAGAGGGCTGCAGCTTTTCCTCAAGGACTTTTCTCTACTTTGTTCCATTCATTCCTCCTCCTATCCTGACACAGACTCCAGTCCCTGCTAATGAGAAACATCTCTATAACTTGATGCTGCCACCACCGAGCTTCACAGTAGGGATAGTGTTCTGTGGGTGATGCGCTGGTTTGGGTTTGTGTGAAGCTGATTTTCCATGGCTCTGTTTGAAGATTCCAGTTTGAGGATAACTGGACCAGATGGCTTAGTTCTACTGGGCCGACTCTAATTGTCTGTTTCTCCCTGTCTTACAGAGCAGCGCTGCAGTGAGAGGTTATCACAGCAGTAAGGCGAGAGTGACCATGAGTCCTGGCTTCACCTCGCAGTGGAACAGTCAGGCTGCCTGGAACACGTATCCCTTTCCCCGCGCCAGTCTTCACTACCAGTCACACGCTAGCTATACCTACTGCCCTGGGCAACCTGCTGTGAGTAACCCCAACCACCACCCATACACACACACACACACACACACACACACACACACACACACACACACACACACACGTACACACACACACACACACTCTGGATCACCTTCTCTGCTTTTGTGCTGCCAAGCTGGATTCTTATCAAGCAAGCTTACATTTAACTTTGCCAAATAATTCAGCTTTCATCCTCTGGTTTGTAGACACCCGAGTTGTCTTTTACAAAACTGACAAGCAGACCGCAGAGGGCAGCCCGCATTAACTCAGCATCACAAAACACTCCCCGGCCCACAGCCAAGTTAAGCTTCTACGCTTGTATGCATTTAAACCATATGTATACTTGTTTTTTTTACTTAGACAGATACGTGACTAACTTAATGTTTGTATTGTTAGTGGGGGTTATTTGCTGCCCTCCTGCTCTAGAATCTATAATTGTTGCAAGTGCTGTCAAGGTGTGATATGGTGGTGTGGGCGTGGGCCAATACTGACCAGTGGCCCAGCTGAAAACACCCAGTTCAGTTTTTTGTGCAGAGTTGAAAGCAAACCTACAGAGTTGAGGGTGATATATTCTGAAAGCCCCACTTGTGCCTCCACCCCTGTGTGTTTCTTGATTTCAAGCATGTAGAGACTTCTGAGGTATTTGTATTTCCATTAAGTTGAAGTTTTGTTTTGTGGAGGGGGAGGGGGTGATGGAGTATTAATTAAAGGGTTCAGTTTTCACCCAGTGCTCAGTTCAATGAGCCTGCCAGTCTCGAGCTGCTCGTCTGTGTAAACACAGACAACACCAAGAAACACTACAGTATGCCAGTCTAAGTGTTTAAAAACAAATTATTCTGGTTTGAAAAGACTACACAAATTAAATTGCATTTACTTACACTTTCTTGTGCAGGTTTAATTTGAGAGTTGAGTGGTTGGTTGCAGAAGCTATACACAGCTAGGGAACATCTGTATTTGTAGGAAGCATTGGGCAGGGTGGTGTGGGTCTACGTCTGCAGCCTTGTGGGAAGTGATGGGGCATGACAGGCTATCATTGAAGCAAGTCTTGAACAATACTGGGTTGCATTGTCTCAGGATTAACTTGATGGAAGGAATCTGTTTACAAGATGAGAGGAAAGAAAGAAAAAACGTGCCTTATTACGTCAGTTCAGACTGAGGACAGTTTGTGCCTATCATGAGGGATGTTTTCTCTCCGGATTTTGTATGAGCCTAAGAAATAAAAATCTTAGATTTTCAGCACTAATTTTGAAGAACTCAGAATCTCCAATGGTTTTCCCTCATCTAGGTTCCCTTGAATGCTGTATATTTGATATTCTCAGGCCTGTTTACTGGATGTTGGTAAGTTTAAAATAGGACAAAATTAATATATGCTACTGATTACTTCTTCCATTATTTTACCCATGCAGTAAGAAATACTTTTTTTTTGGAAGAAACAAAAATCCTTATCAATTTTCCTCCCTTGATACTAGGGCTGTGCGATATGACGATATATATTGTTTGACGATAGAAAAACATTTATCGTTTCATATTATGCTCTATCGTTTATATCGTGGTGTCGCAAATCGCACTCTTGACGGCAGTATTTTTTTGTCATTGGGACGGTTTGCGTTCTTCCCGGTTCTTCCACACGTGTCGGATGCGGCAAGAAATGAGCAGAAACACAGACAGACATGAGGAGAGAGACCTGACACACAATAACCAACACAACCAAGAGATACTTTAATGCGCAAGCGCACACGGTCCGCCCCGCTCTCGTCACGACAATACACGATCGCACCCCCACCCCCGCTAATTTAGACGGATATAATTTGTATAAAATTAAAGAATAATAGTTTGTTTGCATGTTAATAAATTGGAAAGCAATGCAAACAGATGCAGAAAGTTTCATGAGATGATGAAGTGGTACAACAGTTTTTTTTTTTTATTATTATTATTATTATTATTATTATTATTATTATTATTATTATTATTATTAATAATAATAATAATATTAAAACTATTTATTATTAACACGTGCTGTTACAGTAACCAGAATCCAAACGCGACAGTCAGAGGAGAAATGTCCCTGTCTAGCAGATGTTAAATGCGCCACTATAAACCCGGCTGTGGTAAATATAACTGAATCTGTACCATTTTACAAGTTCTCCTTCAAAAAGCTGGTCAGATGCTCTTTCTTATCATTGTTTAGAATATGTTTCCACCTTATACCCAGATAAGAGCTTGTTGACAATGCTGTATAAAATCAGATGCAGCTGGTAATCAAAAATGGTCCATTTGTAGATAAAGATACAAAAATGTAATAACTACTCTTTGTTTTACTCAATACACATGAGACAGCAGCTAATTACTACACGTTCATGGTTGCACGGGCTTTCTGTGTAAAACTGGAGTAGTGAAAAGAGTTATAATGTAGCTCAATGTAATTGTTTTCTCTTCAACTTGCTGCTTTTAATAGTAAAAGAGAATTAATGCAAATTAATTGTTTGCATCTATGTGGTGGTTTTAACATTTACCACTAGGTTACAAAATAAGCACTGCTACCCTGGAAAGACGGAGTTCAATGAAGACATCATGTCTCAGTCTTACACTGTCTTAAACAGTCATAAACTTGACCAAACTAAAAACTTTGAGCTTTCCACAAATTGCAAATTAGAATGGGGACTTCTGATACATACATAATGTATCCTTGGTTCTGTTGGTATTTTTCTTTCTGATAATATATCAAAATGGTTTGAATACATAGTAAAATATGTATTATTATTAATGTTATCATCATCAACATAATACACTAATTGTTTAAATGAGGAGAGCATGAGGAGCATGGTCCCTGAGTGAGTTGAGGACTAATAACAGGCTACACACTGTGGTTCTGTAGTTCAAACATCCCAAGGAGCTGCTGGAGGCTTTTGAAGTGTTACATTAGATACAAGGTGTTTTCCAGCTGTCGAGAATCAGAACTACAGGCATATGTATGCATCTCTTTCAACATGATCGTGTGACGATGTGCTTTACTCTCACTTGGTTAATGCCAGATTTCCAAATGGGACCTTCTTGATTCTCTGTAGTAAGAGTTCATTCATGCCGTATGTGAGTATTGCTGAACCAATACCTCCGTTTGAGACTGTATTGCCTTACACAACCCTAATTAAAATAATGGCATGCTGAGACTTTAACACTCTGTTCTTTATGATTTTGTGACATAGTATCTTAAAGTTGTGCAAACCTGTTCATCTAAGGTACAGGAAGACATGTCCATATTATGTTTCTTTACCACGATTTACTTAGTTGCAGTGTACTCATACTCTTCTCATATTTTTTAATTGTATGTACATTTCTCATGTTCCTACCTTTTCATCCCCCCCCCTTATAACATTACATTATGCTTTAATAACAACCCTGTTACATAGTACTTCCTTTACTGTAAATAATATTCACGAATTCAAACTGTATAATGTTGCTTTAATTCAGGCGCTGTCATACAACCTCCCACACAAGGGACTGACTACTGGCAATGGTAACATTGCCTCTATCTTAAACTCATACACACAAGTACTATTAGGACTTCTGTGTTACTGACTGCAAATCTACAAACATCAAGTGATGAAATGAGATTTGCATGTGTCAGTGCTGATAGCAGTAGTGAAACAGTCATTTAGCAGTTGGCGGAGATGGGCTTCTTGCATTGCATTGGCCAGTCCATCAGCTTCAAATGCACACAGAAGGTTCAAATCACACTCTAGTCTTTTTAATTATTAGTGTTGCTTTATATAAATGAGACACAATTAACTGATAACACAATTAAAAATGCATAATCGAGTTTAAATTAGATTCAATTACATTCAACAGCATTATAATATATAGCTATATATATAGCTAAATGCATTATATTAGTAGCCCATCAAACAAAACTGAACTTTACATAGTGAGGCAGGGCTCTCATGCATTATTTTGAAGGATCAAAGGTAAATGTATAAATAAAAAGAAGCCATTCAGCTCATCACAATCCTCCAATTGTCAGTCCTGTACATGCCTTGAGAGAGAGTAGCCATATTTCCAGAGATAAAGGATGGTGCCAAATGGGGGCTCTGTGTTTAAAGGGTCTTTTTCGTTACCCTCCCTGTGCAGTTGTGCCAGACACGGCGAAAGGGAATTGATAAAACCTGTGTGCCCATATGCACCATTTTTATTTTATTTTGTTTCTTTCTTTTATGAGCTGTCCGACCAGAATTCAGCGCATTTATTGTATTTGTAAATTAGACCAGTTCTCTAATTACTATGGCATGGCTGTGCATAGTAAAATGATGCAATACCTGTAAGGCATTATGAACCCAGTATTACATCACTAATCAGAAAAGCTGTGTAAACGCACATGGTGTGGATCCACGGGAAGAGTTTGTGCAAAATAGACTACCACTTCCCCGAATATTAAAAGCTTTGATTCACTCCTTTATCATTTGCACCTTGAAGAAGGACAAGAAGGGGGCTTGTGCAATGTGAAACAATGAGAAATTGTCCTTGAACGTGAGTCAACGATTCTGTGTGTAAATGATATCTTGTGGTGAAATTGCTGAATACCAGAAAGTGCTATTTTAGAAATGTATGGAGCCCGTTATGAGAATTTGCAGTGCAATACTATACACAATCAGCATTTGTATGGCTATGTCACAAGTAGTAGTGTGTTAGTTTGGGCCAGGTGTTGATTTTAGTGTGGAAGAGGTTGCTATGTAAAAGTAAAAGAGTCTGGAATGCGTTTCAGTGAAACACCTCAAGTGACAGATTGGATAACTGTTATTGTCATTTAGTCAAAGTTTTTTTAATAATAAGGCCATCCCAGACTCATCTTTCAGTCATTTTGTTGAGGATAAAAGGTGGAATCCACAAGATATTCACACAGCGTAAATCTAAACCTCCTACGGTGAGGGAAAAAAGTATTTGATCCCCTGCTGATTTTGTACGTTTGCCCACTGACAAAGAAATGATCAGTCTATAATTGTAATGGTAGGTGTATTTTAACAGTGAGAGACAGAATAACAACAACAAAATCCAGAAAAAACGTTAAAAATTTATTTGCATGTTAATGAGGGAAATAAGTATTTGATCCCCTATCAGTCAGCAAGATTTCTGGCTCCCAGGTGTCTTTTATACAGGTAACGAGCTGAGATTAGGAGCGCTCTCTTAAAGGGAGTGCTCCTAATCTCATCTCGTTACCTGTATAAAAGTCACCTGTCCACAGAAGCAATCAATCAATCGGATTCCAAACTCTCCACCATGGCCAAGACCAAAGAGCTGTCCAAGGATGTCAGGGACAAGATTGTAGACCTACACAAGGCTGGAATGGGCTACAAGACCATCGCCAAGCAGCTTGGTGAGAAGGTGACAACAGTTGATGCGATTATTCGCAAATGGAAGAAACACAAAATAACTGTCAGTCTCCCTCGGTCTGGGGCTCCATGCAAGATCTCACCTCGTGGAGTTTCAATGATCATGAGAACGGTGAGGAATCAGCCCAGAACTACACGGGAGGATCTTGTTAATGATCTCAAGGCAGCTGGGACCATAGTCACCAAGAAAACAATTGGTAACACACTACGCCGTGAAGGACTGAAATCCTGCAGCGCCCACAAGGTCCCCCTGTTCAAGAAAGCACATGTACAGGCCCGTCTGAAGTTAGCCAGTGAACATCTGAATGATTCAGAGGAGAACTGGGTGAAAGTGTTGTGGTCAGATGAGACCAAAATCGAGCTCTTTGGCATCAACTCAACTCGCCGTGTTTGGAGGAGGAGGAATGACCCCAAGAACACCATCCCCACCGTCAAACATGGAGGTGGAAACCTTATGCTTTGGGGGTGTTTTTCTGCTAAGGGGACAGGACAACTGCACCGCATCAAAGGGACGATGGACGGGGCCATGTACCGTCAAATCTTGGGTGAGAACCTCCTTCCCTCAGCCAGGGCATTGAAAATGGGTCGTGGATGGGTATTCCAGCATGACAATGACCCAAAACACACAGCCAAGGCAACAAAGGAGTGGCTCAAGAAGAAGCACATTAAGGTCCTGGAGTGGCCTAGCCAGTCTCCAGACCTTAATCCCATAGAAAATCTGTGGAGGGAGCTGAAGGTTCGAGTTGCCAAACGTCAGCCTCGAAACCTTAATGACTTGGAGAGGATCTGCAAAGAGGAGTGGGACAAAATCCCTCCTGAGATGTGTGCAAACCTGGTGGCCAACTACAAGAAACATCTGACCTCTGTGATTGCCAACAAGGGTTTTGCCACCAAGTACTAAGTCGAAGGAGTCAAATACTTATTTCCCTCATTAACATGCAAATCAATTTATAACTTTTTTGAAATGAGATTTTTTTCTGGATTTTTTTGTTGTTATTCTGTCTCTCACTGTTAAAATACACATAACATTAAATTATAGACTGATCATTTTTTTGTCAGTGGGCAAACGTACAAAATCAGCAGGGGATCAAATACTTTATTCCCTCACTATATTATTACAGGGTTGTTATTTCTTAAAAAATCATATTCAAAGTAATACAAGTTTGTTTATTTTTTTAAGCAAACACATTTAAATGTATAGTTTATTGTATCCTGAAATACCTACACAGGTGTCTTTTTCTATGTGCCAGTGGGATGTATTGGAAATATGTGTTTCTTCTCATGTTTGCCAGATCTTTCAATATGGCAGTTAAATTATCCATAACACATAAACAGTCATTTATAAAACCTGACGGAAACGAAGGAAACTCCAGTCGTTTAACACAATTAATTACCTGTCTTAGTCTGGAGTGTCTGGTGTCCTCAGTCAGTCACGCTAGACCACCAATGAATTGGGTTCAGAGGGACTCCTTGACCTGTCTTCCGAGCAGAAGAAAAGGAAGGTTTCCCGCAGCGAGAAAGCTTTCACAAAGCTCAACGCCGGCCTTCAGAAGAGGGATAACTGATTTAGCTGAGTTTGAATCTCTTCCTTTCTCATTCAAAAGTGTAGACTTGCAAAGAAAAGAAAATAAAGACTCTTATTGTTTTATATCCATTCATTGTCCCAGATAAGTATGGATATGGTAACCACCCTCAGGGGCCATAATACATTTCTGATGTCTGTCTGGAAGTCAGGAAACAATGAGAGAGAAATATAAATACAGAGAAAACGGAAACAAAATTAACTGAACATGTGCTAGCCTCTCCAGGCATGGGTGCAATAAAAAACAAATAGGTCTTTGCAGCCTGACAGTGTGTACACTGTAAACACAGGTATATGTGGATTTTGGAAAGGGTGGCAAGGTAACAGCTAAATAAATCAGTGTTCAGTCAGTGCAATACTGTTCAGAACAAGGGAGAAACTCACTGCAGTCTGATTACACAGTATTTAAAGTAGTCTTGTGCGTTATCCTCCAGCCTCAGATAAATTGTCTTGTTAATAAGAACTTTAAGAAAAAACAAAAAATCTTGGTCAGGACATGTTGAGTTTGAGTAATATGGCCACAGTGTTCTCAGTACATATTGTTTTCCTAGTTAATTCTACCAGATTGAAATGTGAAAACTAATTTTTTTGGTTGCTATTGCTTTCTTTATAACACTTCTGTTGAACTCTTACTGCACCCTGATTTTCAAATGACTGAACGTGATCTGAAATGTTTCTCAGCTTAAAAATGCACTTTATAGAATAAACACAGTGATTGTGTGAATGTATAATAAACAGCCAATTGGGTAATTTCAGATGTAATTTGCTTTGATAGGGTGCCATTTAAAGACCATGAGAGATTTTGCAGAACCTTACTAAATCAGTTTAACTTAAATTTGTAATTGTATGTTGTTGATATGCCAGGGAAAAATCTGAAAACCTGAAAGCAAAGACTAATATTCACATAAACTCTGTTGTTTTTAATTAAAATAGTAATTGCATTTTGCTAATGGGAAGTAAACAAGAAAGCAAAGATCCTAAATATGCTGTCAGCTGTTGTAGGTTTAATATTCTTTTAAAGAACAGCAATCGTCTTTGTCATTGGTGTGATTAGGTTTTAATGGTACCTCTTTAGACCTCAGTTTCCTGAGAGACGGTTCCAAACAATTAATTCTGAGCTGATCAGCTTATCAGTGGAGTTCATTGTAACAGCTTTAAACCTGTTCAAGTGTGACAGACCATTAAAACTTAGGAAAGGGTTTTAAATTGTTCCAAGAGCTTTTGAAAACAGTTTACATTTAGTTCATGAATAAGGCACCCCAACCTTTTCTTTTTCTGACATGAATTCACTGAATGTGTCCTTTGTGTTTTAAATCATGCCAACAAGGCATAAACATCGATTCAAGGTGGGGACCAATTCTCAGAGCAGGGTCTATAGTGTATGATTTGCTAGGATTTTTACAGTTAACAATTCCCACTGTCTTCTGAGAAATGTAAATAATCACGGTGACACCGCAAATTAAATGTTGTACTTGTAAAATATTGCTTATTCAACTTTATTTTCCTTGGGATATAGATATATTTTTAATCCACCAATTAAATATTAGTTCATTGTTTTTGTAAAGGCTCACTTTTTTGTTTGTTGTTTTTAGTCATCGTCTTGTTATTGTGCAATAAAAGACAGGTATTACAAATGAATTATTAATTGCACATATTCAGTATGAATAAATACATGAATAAATAATTGTGCTATTTCAGATGGTGAGATTTGTGTTTCTGCCTTATTTAAATTAAAGCTTATTATATTAATAAGATGTTTCATAATCTTGTGTTTCAGCTACAGGTTCATTTCCATAATAATTAAAATGAATGCATTATTAAATGAGAAGTTACCCAATCATCATTAAAATCAATGTTTTTCTGTCAAAACCCATTAAGTGATAGATTGGGTGCCACATTTTTGTAGCCCAATGATTCTTTACTTTTTTCCCCAGACTGTTTTTCAGAAAGTGGTTCATTGTGAGAAAAACGTGACATAAACACTCTAAAATTGATCAGTGGGCTGAAGGAGGAGAGAGTCAGTGCTAATGTTTAATTCAGCTTGAGTTTTTAAAAACAAAAAGAATGTGATTGTCATTTGTGAAAATAAACGATTAAATAACACTAACCATTTTATTTGTTTTGTTCCTGGGTAGTAAGTGTTATTTCCTAAATGCTTATGCCTCAAAAGAATAGAAAATGGCTATTATTCCCCACAAACTTTGCTTTTGTGACCAGGACAGTGATATTTTGAAATGTAACCATTTCCAATGAGAAAACGGGCGAATTTGTGTCTTTTCCTTCACATAAAGTCAGACAAAAACAACATTTAACATGTATTTATACTAAAGTAATATAAAAATGACTACAAAAGACTTAGAAGTGAGTAGTTTTTCGAGATTTACAATTATACAGTATAATACAAAAAATACAAAGTATAATCATAAATCTTTTGTACTAATTTTTGTATTACTTTAGTATAAATACATGTTAATTTGGATTCATATGTTTTTTTTTTCTGACTTTATGTGATTATAATTGGTACTGAAGGCTGTGAGAACTGACAAATTCTTGATCCAAAAACCAAAACAATCCAATAAAAATGCTCCTTTGTTGGTGCTGATGGCTGATTAAATAGTCCCCTTCCCTACACACATGGACCATGTTTTATGTGTTTCCACTACTGGCAATGGTTCTCCAACAGTTCTCCCAGGGGCTTCCTAATGCTCGTTCTGACCTTGTGTTTGGACTTGACTGTGTGTTATGTTCAGTCTATGTGCTTTACTTGCCTTTTCATTTTATTTCACTCTTTATGAATGAAAGTTGGTGACACACTGAAAGTGAATGGCTTCACATTACTTTGCATCTACAGGAGCTGCCCTAACCCAGTGTAACTCTCTCCTGTCTCTTTTTCACCTTCTCACTTATATATTTAGCATTTTGTTCAGTACTGACTATGAAAAACATTTGTCCCCTTTTTCGACCCACATAAACAATAATAGTTATACATCTTTGATGTACTAATGATTTTGTTCTGCCAAGCAAAATACCATAAACTGTGACTGATCCTCTCAAAAAGTGCATCGTAGAGCAATCTCTAGCTCTCCTTACACTGCCTTCAAACATGGACAAGTCTCAATATATGGATACATAAGCATTGAATTTTGTATTTGTATAAATACATACGTACAGTAGACTTGCATATGCAACATTTTGCAATGCACCCTCCTTAAAACAATGGCACACACATCATCACCTCTGCGCTCCTGTTGCTTTTCACATGAGCTTAGTTTGTAATAATTTGTTCTCTGGCTGTCTGGGCAGGCAGGGGTAATATTTTGACACCTTCATCACCAATGTTTGTGCAGACCAGGTGGAAACACCTGTATCCTTATGTAGAAAGGGAGATGAATGGTAAAACAAAATGTGTAGTTACTTGAAGCTTTGAGGATAATAAAGAAAGCGGGAAACACATCTGAGTTTTGTGATAGTCTGGAGTTGATTAGCTAGTCATGCTACACTTCATCAGTTTAATATGCTGAATCCCTTAAACCATCAGCCATTTCTTCCCCTCTCTCTTTGAAGGAGGATTGTTGAATTAATTACTATGTCTTTTATCTTAAGGCATTTCTGGGCAGAACCACTGGTCATAGTAATTCTCAGTTATGAGGTACAAAACAACAGTTACAGGGAGCAATCTCAGGATTTTATATAAAACAATAAACATTTCAATTCCTTTTCGGTCACAGTTTCTTTGATATGTTGCTTACTGTTTTCTATTGTTATTGTTTCCAGCGATGATAACAATGGAAATAAAACAAAGTAAAAAACAAACAAGAAACATAACATTGAGCAATTACATTGTAGTGACAGAGATGAATTAATCCTGAATTTCAAGCACTTTGAAAATGATTGGTTGAGATTGAATGTGAATAGAACTTCCCCAGAATTTAGATTGAGAAGGAATCTCCCTAATTTGAATGGGAGGAAAGCATTTAGGGAATGAAGAATCCTCTGTCAAACAATAAACTGCCATCAAATATTAACATTTTAATATGCAATCGATGGGTCAATTTTGAGTTTTTATTTGGTTTGGACCAAAGTTTTATTGTATCCTGCAGTTTTGATAGTGTTTGAATTCATGCATGAAATCTTTGTAATTGCATACAAATTGCTTTTATGCCTTCAGAAGAAAGATGCATTAAAATAATATTTATTTTATAATACTTATGTAGATATTAAAAAGTAAGATTCTGACTAATGTGAAGTACATACAAGCTAAGAGAGTAATAACTCAATGATTAAACTGAGAAGAGAAAAGTGTCACCCAATAATTTTTTATATTTACATTTTTTAGACATTAATTTTATTCTCTCTTTCTCTCTCTCTTTTTAAATACTCTAGGAGTATTTGAGGAAAGCTCCAAATGAAGATAAATTAACATTTCTTTCATTTCGGTGAACTCTATACAACCACAAACAGATGTCCTCATTCCTGTTGCCGGCCTTAGATTCAATCCACTGTAGTTTTGTGACTCTGTTCTTGATAGTCTACGGCGAGGCCATGAATGGTATGAAAACAACCTTTCACCTCAGAGTGGCACTGTCAGCAAACAGACCGCAACCATGGAAGATAAACTGTGCTGTGAAGGAAGAAAGAGGCACATGTAATCAGCTTAAGAAAATATAACTGAAGACTCAATAAGTCGGAAGCAATTTACCAAAAATCTAATTAAATAAGATTTAAAAAAGGTAGGAATTCAAATCCTGTTATAATCCAATTTTAAATCTTCTGAAATTCTCATTGAACCATTTTCTTTAGTGGTCAAATCCATCCAGGCAATCCCTTTGTTCCAGTGTGGTGCATATTTTTCCACATCTACACAAAAGTGTCTAATGAAGAAGAATGCATTCTGAACATTATTTCAGGAAGTGTCTTTGGTGAGCTGCTAGTTACCCTTGGTATCTCATCTGACAGTAGCCTAGACTACATCTTGTGCTTATAGTTAGTTAATGGCCGGCCTTGTGTCTACAAAAGCAGTTTCCCATGCACCGTGTGTGATTAAGTGTAACTGGAGTGGCTTCTTCCCCAAGCTAGTGACCCTTGTTAAAAATGTATAGTGATATGGGCCCTGAATTAATTTGTTGTGGGACTTAAGCAGATGGCTTCAATCATAATTAAGGGCCAAAGACAGAGATTATTGGACTGTAACAGAACAAAACATCCATTTCCGAAGAATCTCCAAGCAGCCAATTCCCAGACAACTTTTCTTTTCTTTTCTTAATAATCTGTCCCATCTTTACTAAAGACACATACACACACAAAAGAGAGCAAAATAACTATACATTTAAACAGGCAGCCAGTGGTATGTGATTTAATTTACTGGAAAGGATCGTTGTCAAACTTGAGTTGAACACGACAATTAAGAATTTAATTTTCAAATGAATTGTTATGCAGATCACAGTGTATTCTTTAAGTGTAGGCCAACTTGTTGCTAATTACTGCCTATGTGGTAGTTAATTTAATTTCCTGAATTAAGAAATGCATTGAGAGCAAATTGGATCACTCTGCTTGCAACACTGGACAAATTAGGCAACACTCAGTGGCAGCTTGGCTTTTTTGTCAGTGGCCTTTCGTACTTGAAGATAAACGAAGCCTGCCAGGATTGGTGTCATACTTGGGAAGAGAGTGTTTTGGCAGGGCTCCACCCGAACATCCTTTCCATATGGGGGGAAGCGATCTGTCAGCCTCCAGCCCAGTATGGCTTAGAATCAGACCGATAGCAAGTATTTGGGGTTACAGCCTGACGTTTGCAATATTTCCTCTTAATTATCAATGGGGGGTTACATGGAGAGGGAATAAATATATGTGTAACAATTGATAAACTCTTGGAAAATAAAATGCCACATTATTAACCTTGATAGTTGCAATGCAATGTATTTATCTAATGAAATAGTTGCTTTATGTGGGGGAAGGCCTTAACTTTAGCACTATCCTCCCCCGTTCAGAGATGACTACTTTGTGTTCCATGACAGTAGAAATCCTTCAAATGCATCACTTGTGTTGTCCTGTCAGACACTGTGATTGTGTGTCAATGCTGGACTTTTATCCAGTCTTTCCTACACAATAGAGGAGCTTGGCAAATGTGGAAATGGTTAAACTGAACTACTTAAGGACTACTACTAAATACATCTATTAAAAATTATATCTACTGTACAAAAACCATTTCCTCTCCTTACTGCTGTAGCACATTTGTGAGCTTTCCTTGCAGTAGGCATTAGACTAATGGAGGCCTGTGTTTTGCCATGTAATATTAGGGTAATTCTATTAAAATGTATTGGTTTGCCTCCCAGAACGAGCAACTGTATAGTGAAACACAGCTGGCCACAACTGCATGCAGTTCATGTTCTTGATTAAATGTATCCTGGCTATAAGAACTTACTTCTCTATACCTTCTCAACTGACAGGAATTTAGTGGACTTAATGTGTAATCCCCCTTCCAATTGTAATGATAAAATATTTATCTTTTTCTGTCCCTGCTTCCGGTAGGAGAGTTATTCATTTCACTAGAGTAATTTAAGAAAACTGTTGCTTGGTAGCAGCCCAAAAACAAACAATAATAAATACATTAATGAAAAACTTATACAGTTTACAACATAAATACATAAAACAGAATTCGTTTTTTAGTAAAATATTCCTTTCCTGTGAAGATTAACCTCTATGTGTGAATGTGTTGTTGTGGCCTGGATCAGAATGTGAAAGCAGAACGTTTCAAATAATTATTGACACAGCCTTGTACCACATTACGTATTCATTCAGTTTTTTAATTGCAAGACTACTTTTATCTACAAATCCATCAGCAAACAGTAGTGCTTCGTATAATACCATTTAGCTTCCTGTGGTAGATTTATTATAGAAGAGAACTAATCTTACACTAATCTTAAAAGGCACAGCATCTTGCAACAACATTTTAAAGATATAAATCATTCTAAAACACACTAAATACTATTGATAAATCATCCTTTTTCTCAAGCATGTAAAAGGTACAAAGTATTAGAAAGTAATGCACACATTGTTTTAAATTGAACCTTACATAAAACTGATCAATATTTTTCAGTCTGTGAACAATTAAGCAAGTGCCCACATCAATATTCATAAGAAATATTACGCTGTGGAAAACGGTATCTCCGTTTCTACTAATGCAAGACACCTCCAGGCTAGGTCAAGTTCAGTACATAAGGTAACTCTTCATCCTCTCAACTGATCTCTGCCAGAACTGGAGCCCAAGAAAAGAACAAGATGAGGGGGGAAGTGAACACTGTGCCATGGACACTTCTGACTTAACAGTTGGGTTAAGAGAGTCGCATTGCAAACAGGAATTTTGCCCTTATGGTGGTCAGTAGAGGTTTAATTCCCCGGTGCTCTACTTTGCTAGAAGCCTTTGCTAGTTGGTGAAGAGTTTGAGCCAATGGCATGCATTGCAGTTGACATGCAAGTAGGTCCCAGCAGTGTTCAGCTGGGTCACAGGGTGAGTCATGCAGGGTCACAGGGGCATAGCCTGAGCACATACACTGCACAGTGCCCAGGTCACACATCACTGGGGATAGACATGTTCAGTAACATTTCCTTCCTACTGTACCACCCTGTGCCTGTGTACCCTGTGTAGGAAAATATTCAGCCATAGGAGAGTAATGAAGTGACTGCAATTTTCTCAGTTGAAATATACATGTACTGCCCATTATGTTTTGCCGTTATGTTTCTTTTTTTTTTTCTAAAGAAGGAGGGTGTATGGCAAGAGTTCATGGGTTATAACAGTATTAAGCAGCAATATAGCAATATCCAGCTGTAGGATAACTTCAGGAAACTTGGAATTATTAACCTTTTCATCATATTATTCAATTTCCACTTTCAACCAATATGCTGTGGAACAAAACAAGGTCCCTGATGGAAGTAATGACCCAGACCTCTCAGTGCTTTGGGACTTGTCTCCTTGGTTACCAGCAGTTCTGAAATGTATATCTGAAGATCTACAGTACCAACCTTTGTCTTTAACACCTCCACGGGGAAAAAAAAGAAAAAGAAAACAGTCGAAAAACATTGTTTACTCAGATGTATAAATTGGCAAAATCAATTAATGATAACTGGAAGAAATATACATATTATTTTTTGCACAATATCCCAGGTTAATTATCTTATTTCTCAGCTCACGCTTGATGTACTTGAAATACACACTGCCTGCAATAGAAAAGTTAAACCCAAAATGTTAGCGGTGCCCCTTGAGAATGAGTCTCTTGATGCAACTTGGTAGGTTTATACAGTTAGGAATATCAGAGCTGTATATTATATATATATATATATATATATATATATATATATATATATATATATATATATATATATATATATATATATATATATATATGTATTTAATATGCAGTGATGTGAAGGGATAAGTCTTCCAATGAAAGAGTTCAAAGAACATGGATTCAGATTTAAAGTTGGCTGGGGACCCAGAAAAAACAGGGTTTCTTCAAATGGTAATGGCAGTAACTCAAATGCAGAACAATTGCTTTCAAGCATGTGTTGCTGTACAGCTGGGACTGAGAGGAAAGTTGTGCTTTGCTGTGACAGAATGTTCCAAGTTAATTAATCTCTTGGCCTTTGAAATGCAGTACGTACAGCATTCCCATAGAGCTGATCTTACAGTGGAAACTTGTGAGCCTCTCTTTACAGATGTTTTGCAGTAAAACAGTCAGAAGTATTATACATTGCTGTTGAAAGGCGTTTATTTTCTAAAACATTTCTCAAATATGGTATAAACCATACTTTGTAGACATGCCCTGGTGTATAGAAAAAGCAAGCATGTTTTAGGATTTCTACCCCCACCCACCTCCCACAAGAACACACATACTGAAATATCTTTTTCATTGCAGTCTGAACCCTGCATCGTTTTCAAAACATGCATTTTTCTCTAGGGGATTTTATTGTAATTTGAAATGCTTTGTGTTTGTTACATATTGCAAAAATATATGCATATATCTGGAAGGGCATAATTACTTGTCTGATCTGCTATGAAGGTTGGTTGTTCTAATAGTCACAGTCAATAATATTCAGATAAAATGCCAATGGAAACCATTGCTCCTGCAGTGTGTCCTTCACTGGAAGACTAATGAAGAGGGTTTATATCAGTAACTATCAGTTACTATATTTATACCAAAAATAAAAATTACATTTTAACCTTCTAGACCTTTTTTTAATAAATGACATTGGTTAATAGAAGTTATAATTGAATTATGAATTCCACTGAACCTTAGAGGTCCCAGTCCTAGGTCTGATGTTCTGCTCCAGCATTAACTATCCACATAGGACAAATATTGTTTGTGGACCGATGAATGTTTCATTAATCCTAGTTAATTATTTGATGAAGAGTCGGGAGAAGAGATTTGGAAGGATCCACAATAACAGATTTATGTTTTTCTTCTTTTATTATTTTTTTAACCCTAATTGAATTGTACAATTCTGCTTGTAAGAGCCATTTCTCTTGTCTGCAGTTTACCAAGTTTATTTCTCCAGGGTCTGTTCCCCCCCATTTATTTATTAAAGAAACAAACCCTAACCTTAGAGGACTGGTATGAAAGAATTTAAGTGGACTGCAGGGTCCTTGGAGTTGCTTTCCCAGCTGCTTCTTGCAAGTGTTGTAACACTGCAAGTTTCATTTTTATTTCTCAACAAAAAGTGTAAATTGTACCCAGAGGCAAGACAGGCTTGTCAAGTAGGAACCTTTGTGATTAATTTGTAACAGTTTGATGACTGCACCAGGACCAGTCACACTGAGTGTAGGGTGCCACTCTTGACTATGTCTTTGCAAAGTATAGTCCTGCTGTATAATTTAATCTAAAACTAGTGAGAGACAAAGATTACATCACTGGTATTTCTACACTGAGTGCTAGGTTGATCTACAACCCTCATTGAAGGAAGATCTAAAAACGTAATGGAACGTATCTGGAGATTTCTGTATGTGAAACTGATTCGGTTAGATTATAAAAACAAATTGAGGGATTCAAAATTATTAGAGCTTCCTCTCAAGGGGAAGGGTACAAGGGTCGATGATGATGATTTGTTGATAGGAATTTATAGACTCTTACAGCTAGTTTGACATACCTTGATTTGCACTAGTATTGGACTGCTATACCTAAAATAAAAGTCTGTAGTACAAGACTAGTTCTATTCCAGGTCTGCAAAACCAGCACTTGGGGTTTTAAACGGGAAGTTTAAGTGAAATATATGCCTTTTGGAATGCTTTCTGACAATTCATCCAACAACCAGTGTTATTATTGAATGTAATAGGATAGTGGTGAATATCCAATAGTAGTCATCTTACTTGTTCCATTTGAAATATTGTATTGAAAATACAATAGTCACAGTAGGTTCTTGTTAATTGCAGTGGTTTACCTAGATTGGAGTTTAAATTTGTCATGTTCAGGGCAGCTTCTCAAGGTGGGTTACATTAACCATGGTGCTTACAAACATGAGAGAATCACATGTACATACAGACCCCAGCGCAGTGCCTCAACATTTCAGTCTCCCTGTTTCCATGGCATAATTGAGCTATTTGTCATGGTTGCACCGGAGATGTCAGAAATAAGCTCAGGTCTGCGAGATGTAGCAGCTCACCTGTACGGCGGTGTGAGCGCCTGTGACTGATGATCTTCAGCATTTCAGTGGGGTTCCTTTCCTGTGCTGTTAATCAATAACTAATCAACATGGGCTGCAATTTGCAATCTGAATCGCATGCTTAGAGCTACCCCCCACCCACGCATAAGAATCCCATAAATAAAACTGCCTTCTCTGCGCAGATATTTGCCTTCACGTTTCTGTGTGTTTGTTAGGGTTGTACGCATAAAAAAGTGATGTTTTGTTGTAGAAGACACTTGTGTTAACAAAAATAGTTTTCAATTCCCCTCAAAAGTAGATTGTGAGAAAGTTTTGTGTATAATGGTTTTAGTGGTTTTCTCCAATTGTTTCCTGGAGGCAACCAAAATGGCATCTACTCTACCTAGTTAATATGTATCCTTTCTTGTGTTCTTGTATTAAAACTTCAAATTAATTTTGTTCAAGTCCACAGATGTGTCTGGGCTTTGACAAATAATTCAAAAATGTTTTTACAAAATTCCTGTCCACTTTACTGTCTCTCTCTCATAAGGCATTTCATTTAAAGTCAGACACCACTACCTCCAGAATCTGGGAATGTGGTTACTTAATATAAATATTAATTTATATTTCAAATGGTTCCATTTTCATTAGCACTATGTAATTAATATACTGTAATGGCTTTTCCTGATTAGAATCCTCTAATTATGTTATCTACCTGATTGAGCTTTTCAGACTAAATAACGAAGCAATACAAGTTACGACTGAATAAAGAAAACCAGATAAGTTTACAGAAAATGATACGGAAAGAAATAAAGAATAATATTACAGTGCGTCTATTGCTCATGTTTTGTAAAGCATGCCCCTTTTTCTTTATCATATGTAATTCCTACACTGTTCGTACCAATGCACTCTATTCCTGTTTGGTGCATCATCAATTTACCAGCCTTTCCCAGCTTTCAGACATGCTTTTATTTAGGTGTTGATTTATCAGAGGGTTGGCCATGAAAATAAAGTTTACTCTGTCTTATTTGTTTGATGCATTCTGACTCACCTGAATGACTTTCATTACGCCTTCAATGTCTGCACTCTGTGTTTTAAGGAATGCAAACTGCTTTTTTAATTGGATTCTTCACACCGTTGTTATTTCTGGCTGTGTTTCCGTATGGTTATTAGTTACATTACAAGCCATCCTGTAAGTTGTGAAAATGAATCAGAGGTCAGTATAGGGAACACTAATGTTAATATATCAACACAATGTCCTTCATCTAAATATGAACCATCATTATGGCTATAATTCGTTTGGCTCACAGTAAAACACTCTCCATTTAAAACGACAAAGCTCTACTTAGACACGTTTGTATACCCATTAAACAGCTAACATGAGGCTGACATTGGGGGTTGTGACATGTTGGGTTTTCTGGCACAATAACACACGCTTTTATAAATGAATCCTACGTACTCCCATGACATTTAGTTTTCATCTTAATTTAGACATGACACTTCTTACTAAAATATTTTGCTTTGTACAGTTGTCCTAAACCTGTATTTGTACATTTCAAACCTATATTTACTCTGTCACAGAGCTGCCACCTTTTTCATATCCTG
Source organism: Amia ocellicauda (assembly GCF_036373705.1). NCBI lineage: Eukaryota > Metazoa > Chordata > Actinopteri > Amiiformes > Amiidae > Amia > Amia ocellicauda. The sequence continues at coordinate 11,867,890 of NC_089867.1, read as the reverse complement.
TTTTAACTGGGTGGGTTTTTATAATTAGTCTCACTGTCCAGTGTACAAACTAAAGTACTGTAAATACTGTAAATAACCTGGCACATAAATAATGATTGTATACGTCAGGTGGCCACACAGCTATAAATACATGTTTTTATGACTTAAAATAATAAGCAATGTTCTTCCTTACAGCAATCTGCTTCTTTTATCATTAAGTCCCTTCTAGATCTGTGTCTTCCAAGAAATGTATTTTTTCCTTTTATTACATTCAGCGTGTTTAGATGAGGGATGAACTGAATGCCTGTTCCACTTTTTTGGGCAGTGCACTGATTTGACCCTCACTGGTTGTGAGTATGGGCAGTTCAATCCTCAACGCTATGCGTGAATGTAAAGAAATGACTGAAATCATGTATTATTTTTGGCAGCCATTTCTGATTAAATCTCAGGGGTAATTGTGTCCGTGTTCACTTAGAGTGTTTACTGTAGCCGAGCAGGGTGATACAAATTTCACTAATTCCCAGAATAGGGTCCCCATGTCTTCCCACTGCATTGAGGTTTATAGCTGATATAACAATGATAGCCAAAGCCTTATTTTTTTTTTCCTTTTGATATTAATTGAAAGCGCTGTATCAGTTTTAAAATACAGAATGCGACAATAGACAATAGTTCTTAAGACCATTCACTAACTGTTCTGGTTAAACAAAGCACTTCCGGGTAAATGGAAATGCCAGCTGTGTTACATAGCACCGTTTTCTTCATTGTTTTCTTTGTTTTCCATCCATGGCCAGCTTACCTTCTGTTAAAAACAGTGAAACTAGGATATGATGACGCAGTGTGTTTTTTGAAATTAATGAACTTGTTAGGAAGGTTAACCCTACAGGTTGTATTTTCTGCACATGGTTGATGGTTCAGTCTGGTTTCTAAATGCATGCACCTGGGACCCACTACACCACATTACACTACTACAGTATTAGTAGGGTAATCTGGTGTTGTCTGTATCAAACTGGTATTAAGGATTTAACACACTTAATTTTTCAAAACAAAAAACACTGGGAAGTAAGTGCCTCCTTGCTCTAATCAGACCATTGATGTATTTAGTTGAAATTGTTTAGCATGCGTTTTATTTGTGTATTTAAATTATTTTATTGTCATGGACTTTTTCTGTCCCATGCATATTCACACGCGTGATCAGCGCCCTGGATTCGTCACTGCAGGTATATAAATGTGTTTACAAGGTGATGCTGGTGTTATGTAAAGGGTACTATAACAGCCTTAATTGAGTGGTTTCTGAAAGTGGCCTCCTGGTCTCTAGGGGCCCGTGACTGCAGTTGTCCGTGCATTCAGAATACAATCCCGGGGGCGAAACCTGCCAGAGCCCCCTGACCTTGGTCTGTGCACTAAGAATGACAGCATCCACAAGAGATTACATCATGCCACAAAAAAGAAACTTCTCTTTTTCTTAAACCCCAGCTACTCCCCCAAATTTAGATGTTCTCATTCATACTAATTGCTTTTGTCATTTATTGATCCCGTTTTTATGGCTCTGCTTTTGATGTGGTAATTTGTGCTGCCCTGTTCCATACAACAACAAAAAAGAGACAGTATGTCAAACATGCTTTTTTGAATGGAGGGATCTTAATGCATGTAATGGATTCCCATCTCTTCGTCTGCTCTCTCCATCTCTATCCATCTTCATGTCTGTCTAGATTTCACTCTAAACATGCAAAGAATCAACATAAAAATGTTATATAATATAAAAATACAAATTTAATATATTTTGAAATATACGCAAGTTAAGTCATTTTATGGATTAAGTTACTCATTACTCACCACAATCGTAATATATTAGTGTGTTTGAGCGTGTGCACATAGATCCCAGCCAAATAGATTTACTTATCTATTGGACTTGAAAAACGAGGTTATCTCAGTTAGTTTTTCCCTCTTTTTTTTCCGGTTAAAAACCTCTTCCCGCTGACCCAGGGAAGCCGTGTCACTTTCTGTCAAATCCTCTGCCTGTGTTCTACAAGATAAAAATTGGCATGAGTAACTGTGGTTTAAAGCCTTGCTGCACACTTATTAAACCCGGTGTAAATTCTGCCTTAGTTATCTGTTACTTGGTTTGGTTATTTTTCTTTGGTCGTTTTAAACCATTTCAATGCTAAATGTATTCGTACAGATGGTACTCGTTTTTCCTTTGAAAGGTGCATACTAATTCCCACGATATCTTTCAGAACAATGTGGATGGTTTGAAGACCTTTTGTATTTTCCACTCCATTAAGGATGAGTGAATAGGTACATTATTGGCAACAGATGTTTTTATCTGTGTGTTATATGAATTTTATATGAATTGTGTTGGGAGTTGGGAAAATCATAAATGGATTTCAATATACTGGCCTAATGGAGATCCCTACTTAGATGTGGTTGTGAATAAATAATAAGTACAGGCTTTCTGCAAGTATGTCCACCATAATATCGAAATCCCAAACCTGTAGAGTCTGGTCATGTGGTCATTCTGGACATTATCAAGCATGAAGTTAAACCAGTTCAAGAAAATATAAAAACAAGTTTTATTAGCTTCCTATTGATATGCTTTCTGACTGTTTTCTCTTTACAGACAGAAGTTGATTTCAGAAGAAGGAAGCCATTAGTGGTTTCAACTTGATGACTTTTAGTGCACAGTATGCCCTTGTCCCCATGAGGCTATGCAACCGTACTTTTAATTTTGCTAATTTAAGTGCCATGGCCTGGGAGTTACATTCAATAGAATTTGTTTAATAGCTTCATAGTTACCTTGTATTTAGACTATAGATTCATAGCTGCTCACCTTACTATCAGTGTCTGGTAATGTAAAAAAAAACACATTGATGTTTTGGTGATCTAGTCCTTTTAACATACAGAATAAACCAGTAATGGTTAGGAAATTAGGTTTATAGCTTCTCCGATAGAATGAGAGGGAGACTTTCTGGTTAAGGAATTAGGTTTATAGCAACTGTGAGAGAGAGAGAGAGAGAGAGAGAGAGAGAGAGAGAGGGAGTGAAGGGTGATCTTAAGGAAGGAGAGAAGTGAGTCCACTGGCTGCCAGTAGAGGGAATCAGGCTCCTTGTGTAGCTGCTCACAGGCAGACAGGCGGCTAGAGCGAAGGCAGGCGAGATTCAGGGCTTCTTCTGCTTGGAAATACTGCAGCCTTCTGGACTGCGTCTGTCTCTCGAGGGAGAGGCGGCCCAAGTCCCTCCTCCTGGCTGGGAAGGAGGTGGTCTGAATGAAATACAAGACAAGCCCTAAGCACCATGTCACTGTGTGGAGGAGACAGCAGCAAATAGACTGAGAAAGGCTGTGGGGAGGAGTAAAAAAAAAAAAAAAAAAAAGAGCAGATAGAAGGAAAGAAAGAAATAAGAAGCCTGGACTGCAGAGATTTGTTTCTAACACCTAGGATTTTTGGTCTACAATTTCATTCCACTAACTAATTGGAGTTGTATTGTTGTTGTTTTTTTTTTGTTTTTTTTTTAGATTGTTGTTTTGTTTTTAGTTTTTGCTGAACAGAACTACTGCAACTACTACCACTAGAACTACTACTATTGCATTTTTCTCTTCCTTTTTTCCTCCCAAGTGCGTGCATCTGTCAGTGTGCATGTGTGGATATCTGAAAACATCGGGACAGTACAGCACTCTGCAGCTAGGATCACAATACAAGCAGAGAGAGAGAGCGAGCGAGAGAGAGAGAGAGAGAGAGGGGCTGGAACTGAGGAATGAGCAAGGAAGCGAGCGAGCGAGCAAGCCGGCTTTTTAGAGAAGTGAGAATTAACCCCCCCCTCTCCTTCTCTCCTCTCCTCTAACGATTCCACCACCACCACCACAACCTCCTCCTGTTCCTCTTCCTCCTCCTCCTCCTCCTTTTTCTTCTTCTTCTTCATCATCTTATTCTCCTTCTTCTTCTCCTCCGCTCTCCACCTCACATCAGGGGGGGAAATCTCAGAGAAATCGAGAAATTAAGCCGTGTTGAAACTAGTGAGCAAGAGAAGGCAAAGAAGTCCAGAGCGCCTCATCTGTCTTCCTACACTGTGAGGGATAGTGCTGTACCGAGGAAGAAGGGCCTGGGGCACTAAACACTGTCAGCGAGTTCCCTGCGTCGGAGATAAAGATTCCAGCTACATGGGCAAACGTTTGGAACAGCAACCAATGTACCCTCAGTACACCTACTATTATCCTCATTATCTTCAGACCAAGGTATGATGCTCTACATCATTCTTCTGCTGTGTGTGACCATTACCCCTGATATTATGTCATTGTCCCCTTATTGAATGATGGATCGGCAGTGTAATAGCCAGTGCAATTAAATTAAGCTCTTTGTTTTCATGATTGTGATTTATTTTGTGTTTTTTACGGGTGTTCGTATTTAATAACACCCCTCCCCTGTTTTTCTGTTTGTTCTGGAAGCCTGAAACGTTTAGTGGATGAAGCCCGGTTAGAAAACCGAGAGCAGGAGGTCGGAATGTGTCGTAATCTACTTCTTAAAGCTCGGTTTGTTAATTGAGACGTTGCTTGGATATTATTGTGTGTATATTGGTTTTGAAAAGGAGTGATTTCTTTTTTTTTAAACTGTCATAACCGAGAAATCATGAAAGTCAGCCAACTCTCTCACTTTTTCCTTTCTTTTTAATTCGTGCTTTTTCTTTCCCCGCATGCTGTCAAGACTGCTAGCCGACCGAGTAGTGACATTAACCAGGTGGCGTGTTTGTTTTATCTGGCGTTTATAATGCATGCTGGGGTATGAAAGAGGAAACGGAGGTTTTGCCTCTTTAATTGAACACAGAGGAGCCGGGTGTAGAAAACTTCAGCATCCTCGAAGGTTTCAGGTTGATTGGGAGTCAATCACAGCCCAGCACCCCACCCCGTCCTCCACATGTGACTGTAAAGTAGTGCACAATTCAAGCCTCTTCTGGGGTTCAACAGAGGCAAGGCCCGGCCTCTTTACCAAGGCATTCCCAAATGCAACTGCTAACCTTTTCCCCTTGATTTATAGTTTAATACATTTACTCCAGTGCTGCCCAGCTTCACTCTCGGAGTCACCGTACAGCTGAGGTCCTCACAATCACAACGTGCACTTCAGCTCCCCTCGCTGCAACAGGCATTTTACCAATCATTTACCTTTTTTTTTTTTTGTTCCCTTCAAGGTCGATTCAAATTGAATTTTTCCTCTGTAAGGTTTAGTATATTCCCAAGTGCAACCAGGATGGCTCTTGCATGATATGATATGTTTTCTTAACCCCCAACCCTTTGGGCACCAGACACCAAGCAGAGTGAATAATAACGCATTATTAAACTGCATTAAAGTCAGTTTATTTGTAATAGAAACCATTTTTGTTTCTTCCTTTCGAGCAGAACACTTTTCTAACATTGCAGGAGCATTTTTGGGGATAACACACTCCCATCTCTTTAAGTGTTAGTGGAGCCATAGCATTGTCCACTTGGCCACTAATGATTATTGATTGAGAGTTTATAAGAATGGAGGAAGGAGCTTTAGTGGGATTTTGTGTTGTATCAAATTGCAGTCGTTTAGATTTTCACATCCTTGCTGTTAATATTCTGAAGACATGTACAGGGGGTTTTCCTTGTAAGGCTTGGTTGTAGATGTAGATGTCTTCTTATTAATCTTAATCTCAAAATGCTTGGAAAGGGGATTTATTTCACGGAGGGGAAATCAATCATGAAGAAAAAATAGCTGACACAAAATCATTCGTGGTACGGCAATGTTAAACTGTGTCGTATTGTGTTTTTTTTTTAATATATTGTCCCGACAGAAAAATAGAAATTATCAAGTTTTTTATCTTTATTAAAAGTACAGAGTAATAGAAAAAAAGACATCTGGATTTTATTATAATAAAAGGAGCTATCTTGAGGGTTTCATGCTGTCTAATGTTTGAAGCTGACAGAATCTTAATGAAAGAAACATACAGGGAAGCATCTGTTATTTTAATGGCACAGAAAACTTGGAAGTTTTTTGCCACACTCACACTTTGACGCTGAATAGTTCGGAAAGGTAATAAATTGAAGTCAAAATTAGATGAAACAATATTTGTTCTCTTATTGATTAGTACAGTCAAGAGTGTGCAGCTTTTTAAGTGAAAAATATCGATTTCTAGGAGTTCATTTTTGTGCGATTGTTTTATAAGAACTGCTCATCAGCCGAGTCTAATACCGGGCTTTGAGAAAATAAAAGAAACAAATTGTGTTTGTAAAAGCCGGCTGAACTTTGACAGTCAAGTATTAACTTTTCTGTATCACTTACTGAAAAGCGTGAATGTTAAGTTAATTTATTTATTTTGTCATGACCTGGGGTAGCCTTAAAGATTAAAAAAAAAAAAAAAAAACACAACACATGAAAGAAAGTAGTTTATAAACGTTCAAATTTGGATGTCAAATCTTTCTCCAGATGAATAATTAACAGCAGGGCTGATTGGTTCTGGCTCAGATTTCTGCTGTGGTTGAATTATGAGGAACAAAAGGGTCTGGGAGTGATAGCAATCAAAGAGCAGTTGTGCACAGGGATAGCTCAATAGAAAAGCACATTTTCACAAGCAGAGTAAATAATCATTAGGCAACAGTATGTCTGGCTGCCGATCTGTCATGTATTTCTGAGTATAAAGGGATTTTTGGTGAGTTGTAAATGTATACAGAATAGGTATAGAAATTCATACTGAAATTAGGCTTATTAAATAGATGCAGTTGCTCAGAAAATCATCCCCTTTAAAGCATTGTACCTTCATTATTTGCTAAGGCCAACTGCATACTTAATCCCTATAGTAATACCAAATGGAAAAAGAAAAGCAGGTAAGGGGTCTTTTTTATTTTATGGTTCCAGTGTTTTTATTTTTTTTTGAGCCCATCAATAATTAAGTACTTCACTAATAGTCAATGTTTGGTAATTTATATCAAGGAGTCTGTATTGTACCAAAGGCAGATGAAATAACTGAAATATATTAAATATGCTTTTGCTGATAGTGTTTATAAAACATACATTATTTGTAATGTTATGAATAATTAAATGTACATGAAAAGCACACAGAAAGTAGCATCTTTGATCCATTATTAGGCATGTATCAAGCTTGACAACTAGAATTAAATATGTAGTTCACTACTTGGAAAGCCTTTATTGTTATAGATATGTGTTATCTGTTATTCAAATTTCGAGGTTAGCTTTCCATAAAACCGTTAAGACATTCACAACATGTTTATGGTACCAACAGTTTAATTAGCTAATTAAGTTCACAATTATATTTTTAATAATTAGTGCTATCGATAATATCATTATCTCTGCATCCCTATACCTAATCTATCTCTGCTTAGCAAAGTATGTTTGTACGTTTGGCACAAAAGTAACTTCTTAAATTTCACTGAGCTTTTTAGCTGTAATTAGTCACAATCAAGATACATAACATAAACATAATACTGGATTCTTAAGTGATACCAAATATTAATCAATCAAGATGAATTCCAGAAGTGCCCCCAATTCATCGAATCTAAGCTTTAGTGATAATTACAATCTTATTAATTAGACTGATCTGTCTAGTCCCATATCCTCCATGAATCATGAAATCTTATTTAGTCGTGTGTTAAACGTAACAGTTTAAACTATTTGAATTCCATATATATATATATATATATATATATATATATATATATATATATTGTTACAAAATAGATTGGAATTTATTTTTATTTTTAAAATTATTATATGATTGTAGGTTTGTCTCACAGCATATTTCAATAAAGGTAATTATTTTTAATGGGATGGTGGAAATAGCCACATGTACATCATTTTGCCAACAAAAACAGTTTTTTCAAGTCATAGACTATATAAAATAGATTTATGAAAAAACTAAGGTCACAAGTATAAGAGAATTAAAAATATCTTCCAAGAAATGTAGTCCCAATTAATTCCATCCACAGTAACAATTTATTTTGTTACCTACTTTTTTCAAGAATCTTCTGGAAAATGAGACAGCATTGCCTTTTGAAATGCTTTAGGAAGCTTTTTAAAGATGGCCTAATGAGACATTAAAGTGTTCCCTTGGCAAAGAAAGTGGTAATTCATCAAAGAATGTGAAAACTCAGAAAGTGAAAGAGTAAAGTTAGAAAAGGAGAATCTAGTTTGAAATCTGTTGACACCTATAATGACCTACAAGTAAGGTCATGTTTTATTTATCATAAAGAGTAAATAATTATAAAAAATGAAAAGTTAATGAAGCAAATAAGACAGAGTTCAGACGGAAAAGTTCAACAAAAGTTAGTGGAATTCTAAATTAAAGGAAGACGACATTGGTTGTTAAGAATGTCATCCATTGTATTTTTGAAATTGTAATTCTGTATGTGTGTGTAATGCCCTTTTCATAGTAATTTATAATTAAAAAAAAAAATGTTGGGAATGCTAAGTGGAAAAAAAAAGCAGCTAAATAAAACTGCTAAGTAATTGGTGAAAAAGATGACAATTGAATTGCGTGTTGTGAGCCAAAGAAAAGCAAAATAGAAATATCAGTTCATTATGGCAAGACCTTTCTGTGAAAAAAGCTATGAGCTGGTGAGCCATGAAAAACTGTGATTGTGTACCTGTAATATGATCAGTGTTTGCTGTTTAATCTCAATGAAGTAGACCATTTTCAAAAGCAAGGGGCTCGATCGGTGACGTGTGCAGGGAGGAAGAAAAGAAACTCAATCAACACAGATAACCTGATTCATATAACCATACATTCCTCTCCTGGCAGAGCACAAGAATGATGAGGTGGCTGGAGAAGCTGAATTATCATTTCACAAAGAGTTAGCAGATCAATGTGTCATGAGCTGGAAGTCACTGTGCCGCCACGGCCGCCGTGTGTAGAAAGGTTAGCTCACCGGCCTCTCCAAACCTTTTCATCAGCAAAGACCAGGCGCTGTATCTGGCTCAGGTCACTGGCCAGGTGCTCTGGCTTCCCGTCTGTGTACTCAATGGATGTTAGTCCTTATAATAGATCCAGCGTGCCTGGGATCACTAGGAATGGATACCAAATTACTTCATCTTTTGCTGACTGGGTGGCTCCTGACCTCAGGGTATTTGATTGTAACATCTGTTTCAGTCCTTTGTAAGGCACATGTGGGCATGTGTCCTTTTAGTTTTTTTGTTTTCTTCTTTTTTGATTGAAGAATGAAAAAAAAAAAAGTAAATGAAAACAACGTCTGCATGTCTGGAGGACTTTTCCGGTGTCTTTCGATTGCATCGTATTATTCCGCATTCAGGTTTGCCTTCACTTCATAAAGTTGAGCTGGAAGAAATGCTTTGGGGCTGATGATGTGCAAGGGGCTACGTTAAAACAAAGTTTTATATCCATGTGAGTTTATTTGTATACACTCTTAATTGAGAAGTATACATTAATGCATTAAGTGAAAACAAATAAGTATGGTTCAAATTAAGATGTTCTTTACAACATGAGCTTAAATGTATAATACAGCAGTAAACAAGGCAGCAAAAAAAGCAGAGCAAATATCTATGATTTCTTTATTTTCCTATGTGGCGATAGAGGGAAAAATCAATTAATCTGAACCAGTTATTGTAACACATCAGCACAGATCAAGTTTGATGCAAAGTTTAAATATGGCAAGGGAACAGTCGCACTTAGATTGGCAACTTTTACAGCTGTCACTCTCGCGCGCTCTCTTTTCTCACAAGTTATTAAGGTAGCCCCCCTATTGTGTGCTCCGCTTTCAATCAGACCCCATTTTAGCTTACTCCCTGCATTTCATGCCTTTGCCATCTGGAAATACATAAGGCTTTCATGAAAGGTATTCAAAATAGCAGGCAGATCTGACTGGCCCTCGTCGCTTTGTGCTGTTTGGCTTGCGTCTGGTGCCCAGTGTGAAGAAAGGGTCAGGTGCGAGGAACACTTCATCAAGCTCTCACTGATTTCAGGCACCGTTTCCAGCAATCTGGACATTGGAGTGGGGCCCGGGCTTTAAAGGGAAAGTGCTACCTGTGTGATCTGGTAAAAGTGTACTGTTATTCAAGGGGTGAGTTAAACACTGCCCCTCCCATCCCCCAGCATTGATTCCTTCATAATTGGCGGTTTGCTTTTAATTATATTCCTACGTAGGTACATATTAAAGAAATGCAACTAACAACCTATTTTATTGAAGCTGTGTCATTCTGGCAGCAATAGAACTTGCTGAACAACTTGGTTTGTTTCTCAGTATAGTTTGTGAGGGTAGGGTTACGTTGGGAATAGTGAGTATGTGAATATATTAATAAAGCTTGGCAAAATCTGGACCTGTTTTAGAGCTAGATCTTGACTTGGTTTTGGCTCTATAACATTTTAGTCTGGAGTGAAGAAGACTAGACTAGAATGTTCATGGGACTCCCAAGGGGCAGGCCCTGACTATTATACTTTTTAATGTACAGTAGCTTATGTCTGGAGATTTATTGGCAGACTGATTATAGAAGGGAGTGGTCCTGTTACAAGTGGAGTTCTTAAATCCCTGTTGGAGTTCTTGCGTTTAAATATTTAATGAAGAGCCACTTTTGTAAAACCAAAGAGATGGATTTTTTGCTTTTATGACTGAAAAAGCTACCCTTTAGTTGCTTTGATAATATCTCTTGAAGTGCTTCCTTAAGTCGGTGGGTTTATCCCTGATGATAAATGATTGGGAGCATAAATAACCTTTCGCCATTTTAAGAGTTTCCATATTAGTATAGGGACCGATTTACTATTCCTTTCATTGTAATGGGTCCTAGATCGCACCGCGGGTCTGTGCAGTACCCTGTGTGTCTGGAGTCTCTGTCTTTGAAGTCTAAGGTGACTTGATAAATTAGGCAGAATATCTAATGGTCCAGTTCCCAGAGCAGGCTGGAATTCCAGGGACATTTCTGACTGTCTAATCAGACTGCATTATATGGGCCTTAATTAAATCCTAGTTTTGCATATTTTAAAAGGCAACACTTTCATTTTCATTTCATCCAGTCATTCCCCACCCCTCTTCGTTGTAAAACACATTAGGGGTTTTCTGTAGATCGTCCATTAACAGCAGATTGCAGATTGTGATAGTTCTCCTGAATGTTGTTTACAGAAGAACAATTTTTAATTTGTTATTCTTTCCTTCTTTCTTTTTGATTGACTGCTTTGGGGGACAGTATTCTATTAGCATAAAATTGATAACTGAAAATGTGAAAGTTCCCTCAAATCATTTCATTAAAAAAAATCCAATACAAATAATAAAAGCATCTTCTAATGTTTCATGCAAGAACCCCTATCTGATTAAATATTTCTGTCAAGATTTGTTTTTTCTCTGTATTGAATATGTAGACATTGCTAAAGCTGTAGTGAAATTCAGACTATTCTACACAATACAGACAAAATAAATTCTTTATAATAAAAGCCTGAGCCTCTGCTAGCCTCATACAAAGTTCACATTACAAAATATGATACTGTCCATGCTAATGAGATGCAACACACTTATGCAAAACCTCTAAAATTCCACTAATTTCTATACATAAAACATTATTTTGTCAACTGAATTAGAAAAGGCTTTTACTAAAACTCTTGTATACATATGCTTTAGGAGTTATTGCTAGTGTTATTCAGGTAAATCATAATGAAGTATAAAATAAAATAAATAAATAAATATCTCTACTGATTTAACCTAGTGGCTTTAACTGTTAAGCTTTAGCCCTGGCTGAGCTTACTGTAAGTAAATACTCTTTTGTGCTGGAACGGTCTAGCAATATTAATTTGCATACCTCTCATGATTTTATCAGAATAATTTACTTGGCAACTCCTGGACTAGACTATTTTTACCATTATAATGCTGAAAATATGGAACATGATTTATTTATGATTTAGATATTTGTTTGGTGTTTTTTGTTAAACATAACTGTAAAAGCCTGTTCTATAAGGGTCTGCTAATATGAGTTGGAATTGTGCATTACACAGGTAATTGTTGTGGTGTCTTACAACACTGTAATTGCAGCAACTGCAAGTAATAACCTGTTGTAATTACAACTGCAGACAAAGAGCTATGTTCATAACAGATAAGCCACAGGATGCTCCTGGATAAAAAGAGAGTCCACTAAAAGTGTAGGAACTTACTTACATAACCTTACTTACATAATATATATCTAACAGAAAACAATACAAAACTTAGACAGCCTATCTCTGATAAATTATTTTTAAAAACCCAATCCGATTTGTTTTCCTTTTACACAAAAGGAGTTCCAGGAGTAACACAGTGTTAATGCCCTGTTCTTATTTTGGAATTGTTAATACTCTTTTTATTATGGGAAATATATGTTCAGACCGCTTTCCAGGTTTGTAAATCATCAGGGGGAATAAAGAAAGCAAATCGTTCCACAATTCAAGTCTCTGCCGGGAGAAACCCAGTGTTGGTGAAACAGGTTTGGTTAGTCTAGTGCGGTATAGAGGAGTGTACCGGCCTGCTGTGCCTCAATGATGAGTATTTGGGTAACCTCCTTTTCACACGCTTCCAACTGCGTCCGCGATTAATACGGGCTTTGTCTGAACCCCTCACTTTTGGGGGGATAATGTGCTGATGCTTTTTGCTTGTAAGAGATATTTACTTAAGCCATAGAAACAGGCCTAGCTCCCTACAGGATTAGACTGCAAGGGACCACTGCCCCTTTGTGATACAGCAATAACCACATGAGAAAGTCATTTCTGTGCATTGATAATACCGTGCACCACGGCCTGTACATACATTTAACAAAGGTTTTCGTTTTGTTTTGTCCCTATCCGAACAAAACAGTCTTCCATTATTTTATTCCTTATTCTATATGAGATTACAAATATATTCATATATTCTATAATAAATGTATAGCTACTTCTACTTACTGTTCAGCAATACACTGGCCAAAATACACCAGACCTAACTCTATCCACCACTTCAACACACACACAGGCATGTGCAACACACACACTTCATTTATGTCCCTAGTATCTGGCAATAGTTAAATTAATTGTTCTTTAAATATCACTGTAGCTGTTGTTTCTAAATATGTCTGTGTAGATTGGAATGTATTTTAAAGTGCATCAAATAGTGCATCATTTTATGAGAACAGGGACTGGCATTTCCTGAATCACTCTCCGACTCCACTCTTTTTCCTGGATGCACTAGTGGAAACAGAGGGAGAGATTGGAAGAGATCTAGAAAAATAATCAATTGACCTTGAGTAAGAAAAACTTTTTTTTTTTTTAAATACAAGGCTACCTCATACGTCACCTGCTGTGTCTTGTTCTGTTTTCGTGGACTTCTGAATTGTGTCCCTGTGTTGTCTTCTAGGATGGGATGGCGATATTTGCAAGCTCATGATAGACTACTAAAACGTGTTATAATTTGTCTAATTTCAATACATCGCCTTTAATACTTTAATAGTAGAAATGTCTTTTCACCGAGACATTACAAAGAGTTAAAAAAAAAAAAAAATTGCATAAGTTTTCATTGCAGGGATATTTCTTTGTTGTTGTATTTTTTTTTAGGTCATCCATGTATTCTGGAGTTTAGAATTGCAAATCTGTGCTTCATTACAATGCAGTGTAAGGAGCAGACAGCCAATACAACATTGCAGCTTCTGAAACTGTTTGGCGTCTTGGTACTGAAAATGTGTCTTATGCCAAGGCAGTGTCTTTTTGCAAGTAAGCTTAAAACTTCACCAGTAAGCTTAGATGACTTTTTATACACTAGCTTAATCTAAATGCTTTCAGCTGCAGACAACTACACACAACTATTTTCCTGATATTCATTGTTGTTCTTCTCATCTTGAATGTCTGTCCCATTTCCTTGAATGTACATACAAAAAAAGACTGGTTAGAACAAATTATTTACCATCTTTATTCAATGATTGTTTAAGAGCATTTGAAACATGCATTCAGATCAACCAGACCTTCTTCTGCCCTTATGGTAAAACTAAGATTAAGGCATTAGATAACCAGACACGAGACACTTACAAATCACATTTTTATTGTATGAACTGAACACTTATTTAAACAAATTAAGTCAAAATCAACACCACCTGGCATCCATGCATGCATCCATAAATGTTTTCTGTCCATGGAAGCCAGACTTCTGCAAAATCAATCATGAAACCTTGCATCTTGAATGTAATTTGCACGATGTGAACAAAGTGAGTATAATGTAGTGGAAACCGAAGTTGGTTAAGCATTTATAGTCTATTTACAATAGAAACGTTATTCCCCATAGCAGTAATCTGATGTAGAGATTTCCTTTCAGGGTATGATAAATATACACATAGATATGCATTTTGACACAAGTGTTTTTATCACACTGAATCAGGATTTTGTAAATTACATAATTTATATATTACGTTTTTTCCCTTGGTTTAGAAAAGGTCTAAAGCATTTTCTTTTTGCTGCACCCAAACTCAGTAGAAACTTCCACGGTCTTGTAATAAGTCTAATGAAAGGGTACCTTGCTTTGTTAAAGATCCTCACCTGTCTAGCAGAGTCATGTTCTAGTTACAAAGAGCACAAAACCCCATTCCATTGCCTATCTATTTACTTTCTTTTTTTGTATTGGACAGTAATCACCATTGTTTTATTTTGAATATTCTCATGTGTTGCCGTTAGATTATTTACAGCATCATCGTCATCATTATTACGTCATGCAATCTGACTCGACTTGCAATATGAGAGCTATATAATCAGTGGAAGTTGCATATCACCTGCCTATAGTGTCAATATGATGTCGGCTTTATTGCTTTTCCTTAGTGCTGTGATAGCAGCTCACTAATGGATTTTGGATGATACAGGATTTTTCCTTCAGCATCACTATTTATTCTATTTTTCTTTTAGTTTTTCTACTTGTCATCACCCTGACCATTTTTTTGTTTTGTTTTTGTTTTGACCATTTCACCATGGTGTATTACCTCATATGACTTGCTGTGATTAATGACAGTAAATACATTATAACCTGATCCAGAGGAATTCACCAAGGTGAAAGTACCCAATCTGGTGGGCACTAATGGAATGATATAATGCTTGACAATATAAAGTTTCTAGCTGTCAAAATATATGCCGCAATTTTCTGATAAATATGTTGATATTAGGAGAAGGTCTTCCAGCTTTTCTTTATAAAATCGATACAATTACGGTAAAGTGTAAAAAGATGATGTCACAGTATAAATACAAAACCCCTTTTGCAGTTTTGTGTTGCAGCCACCGAGTAATTGATTGACTTCTGTTAATAAATCATTTTCAATCATGGTACATGTGTAATTTACCATATTGTTTGCTTTTTCATATACACGTGTGTGGTCAAACTATATTATGATTGGCTCTCAGCTTATACTGATATTTTCTTATCCACACTTCTGTTTATAGGATATCTCCGGGCCTCAGAGATATATTTGACGTATTTACAAACTGAACTGTAAACAAGTGGCTTCAGCAAAATCCGCGCGATTACAAACATTTCCTTGAACTACTCACAAAATGACACCCTCAAGTCTTAGATGAATGTGCTGTATCTACACCTGCAGTCCTCTGGACACCAAGAAAGTAACAAAGTGTGTGTAATGCCATGCAAGTTTCTGCTCGACTCCTAGTATCGTACATACAAATAATGCCAATAGCATCTCCGAGCCGGACACAACCAAAATGAAAATTCACTCTTCTTATAATATAATACAAATAATTGCGTGAATAAAACACTTTGACAATGTCGTTTCAGTCTCTGATGGAAATGTAACAGGCAAGCACCTCCAGTTTTTGTGTTTTATGTGGAATATATACTATGAATTCATCTTTAAGCAAACCTGTAATTTTTACTGTAACTTGACAGGACCAATGTACTATAAACACTGACCCAATCTGACCCCCTTTAAATAGAAACCATCGGAGTGGGATGCACAAGCTACAGACATGGCCGGGTAACATCATTACTATATTACTGTGCCGTGACAAGCCATCCTTTCTGTTCACAGCAGGCCCATACTATATAGACTTGTTGGTTACCATACAATACAATCTTATATCATGTAATAACATGCACAGTGACATCAACAAATATGTGAGTAAACAAAAACTTGTTGAGTGTTTTCAAACTGGTAGATTATGTATGTACAGAGCCATAGGTTGCACTAGATAGTGTGAAACCCGTGGGGGGAAAAAAAGCACAAAAAAACATAAATGACAAACAAATAACATACTGATTGACTCCATTAATATTTAAACAAAATGGGGGCGGTACAAAATGGAAATCCTATGCTGTGTTTTTCTTCTCAGATGTCGTTGAGTAATGGCGCAGCACTTGTAGCACACTGAACACGTCACTCTGAGCAGGTGTGTAGGGCTCTGTACATTATTGCCATCTCTGATCTGTCATCATCAGGTAATTTCCCCTTTCTCTGCATGTGGAGAGCCCGGTCTCGCTAACCCTATCCCGTCATGTTGGTGGTCTGAAAGTGCTGGTAAAGCATTCCTGAGATTATGCTAGAGGGAAGTGATAACTCAGGGTGGCAGGCGGGATAGCTCCACAGTGGATTGTTAAAGGGGAATTTCCAGGCTGCTCAGGCCAAGTCACTGCAGGGGAAGGGCCTAATTTGAGCTTTTCATACTGTCTTTTGACATCCAAGGATGGGACTAATGAAACAAAAGCTATAGAGACATGCATGCATGCACGCACACTTGTGTTGCAAAACTGTGCTGTGAAGAATTATGAAAGGGGCTGGATTCTGTACCAGTGTGGACAATGATATTCTGTAATGTTGTTATGCCAGACACATGAGGTCAGCATGACTTGTTTGCCAATTACACATTATATACCACTACTGTGGTCAATTGCAGCCACATTTATGACAAGCTTGGATGTGTAAAATCAATGGTTCATTCCAGTTAAAACAACACACGTGATCCACACTTACATAGAATTCATTATAACAGCAACTAAGAATGTGAATATACCTGTCAGCCCATCACCAGAAATCTAGAGAAAAATGCCAGATGCTCAAAATATCCTCATATTTGATTTCACCTAAATATTTAGTTTCATTATTTTCTTTTAGAACAAAGAAAAAATTAAGACATAGCCATGCAAAGAGAGAGTCTCTGAAATTCTGCCAGGCTTTTGCCATATTGTGTGGCTAACGTCTGGCATTATTGAACAGGGTATAGTCAAGACTGTTGTGTTTATAACCTAAGTAACTGTAGACTATGATGGCAAGCAAATCCATTTAGAAGAATTTAAGTCCAGTTCCAACACGGTCAAAGGAAATGTTTTGTAGTGTATTCTTGAGCTCTCTTCCATCCCCCAGCAAATCACAATTTAGAAAACATTTAAGCTGTCCTTTAACTTGCCTCCTGTCTTAAAAATAAATAATTAATTTGATCAAGCTGCCTTTCTATTTTATTCCTTTTAGTCTTGAGATCAGACCTGTTCCTTTGTGATTGTGCTGTCATTTCCATTCTTTTTTGAGGCACAGAATAAGCTATTAAAGGTCAGGACACAATTGTCGTACAGCAAGTATGACCTCTGAATATTTTTTCAACACTGTGTTTGGAAAATGTTAGTATTTATCATCAGAAGATACAAATAAATGATACTTTTTGTATTTGTTCGATGTCCTTAGGAGTGCAATCCAATGTGTGCAGTTATTACATATAGAAAACCAGCATAGTCTAATGGTAATTTTCAATCCTGCGAGTGTCTCTCGTGCAAGGTATACATTGATTAATTCTAGTTCATGGCTTCTATTGTAAAGGCTATGTTAGTAAATGATATGTTGAAAGCAAAAGCTAGTAACAAGAGACTGTCCAGATCTTATTACATTTTCTACATTTCCATTAAATCTGCTTTAATGAAAGATTTTAATAATCAAATTGCTCAGGTGAAAAAAAAAATTTCTCATACTTAACCTTATGATGCAAGGCATAATTATAACATTTAGAAGCAATGTTATCATTATATGTTGGACCATTTCAATTTACTTTCACTACCTCCCTTACCACAAATGAGGATCATTTAAGAAGCAGAATTATTATATTTGATTCTGTTTAGGATTGAGAGAGAGAGAGAAAGAGAGAGAGAGAGAGAGATGAGGATATCACAGACAGTGGGCTGAAAATTCAGTGCTTCTGAAACAAAAATCAATTAGATTCCTGTTATGAACACCCATGTCTTTCATTTTTCCCAACGACTCACAACAAGGTTAGGTTCGTCTCTGAGTAAGCATTGCTCTCAGCTCCCACTTGCCAAGATGCTGTAGTTTCCTTGCCACTCCGATAAGCCAACTGTTCCTCGTTGCTTTCATTTTGCTGATGCTGTGCAAAAAACACTGCCTGCCGCTGCTGGTAATGAAAATTCAGCAGGCATATTAAAGCTTAGAGTGGGAGGAGTGTTATTTCTCAACAAATGAAACAGCGGGGAATTAAGTTAGTTATTAGAAATGACCTGCAGGTTGACTGCTAAATTGAAGGAATGTAAATTGTGTTTTTAAGAATGTAAAGAGGGGGAGCTGGGAGAACGGGAGGGGGGTATTCTGCCCTTTAAAGAAAAGCCTCTACTGCATGTGCCACTGCGTGTTGATTTTAAATTCATTAGCTTGCAGAAAATGTTTACTGACATGCAGAATGCTTCCCTGCGTTGGAATACTAAACAATATAATCCGCACGCTGTCACCGCTGATTTAAGGCTAAGGCTGATGGACAAAATAGGACAGTGCAATCAATTAAAATCAAACAGATTTGTGCTCATGTAGATTTTTGGTCAGCGTGTTGAAACATTTGCCCACTTTCATCATCTGATATATAACAACATGTTAATGCCTTGTACTAGTGCTGGCATGATGGTATAGGAAAGAGATCTGTTTAAATACTTTTAATATCTCTATGCATGGGGTAGATTTTAATGACTCGCTCTGTGTTTAATAGCATTCATTCGTTTAAAAATCTCACAGGGTGACATAAATGAGTCAATTAGACAGCCTATTAAAATTCTAAAGAAGGTCTTTTCTCCATATTCTGCACTAGTTGTGATAATTAGGACTCCTAAAAGAAATGGCACATCTTCTGGTGTGACCCTCAGTGATGGAAAATAATTTGTCACCTAATGGCAAGAGATGAAATACAAGAGGTCAAGGCTTGTATGCATACTCTGCAAGACAGTGAAGCCACACTTGCCCTATCTTTCCTTAGGCTTTCTCTTCCACATGTCTCTTTAAAAATGGTTTAAAAATAAATGTTTTTGTATCAATGCCCATCAGTTCACAACAAAGGTGAATTGCTGGCACACAGTAGACGCAATCAGAGCAGGTTGTTAGCATTTTATTATTCCCAGATCTCTGAAATATTTTAAGAAGCAGATACACATACTCTTCCACATCATGCAATACCCTCTAGAAGGTGAAATGTGGGTGAAGGATTTTTATTTCAACACTATAATTAACCTAAACGTACAACCACATTATTACTTAAATCAGAAAGAAGAACAACCAGTTTTCTAATCAAAGGTCTGGTCCCACTAGTCATCAGGGCTTTTATTTATTGAGATGTTATAGTAGGAGGTTGTAAGGAGAGAGGGAAAATGAAGAGCGCATCCAGCATCAATATGGTCTGGGAGATTAATCTGACCCAATAGCCAAAATTAGTTGATCGCAACTGTGGATACCAGCAAGAGGAGTATTTTGAAGAGAGGTTTTTAGTGGCAAAAAGCCAGCAAAACATATCCTTTGGTTGCATTTTCTTTGTAGATTTGTTTTTAATTCAAATCAGTAGTTTATCCCACTTGTCCTTTATAAAATGTATTTCACAAAGACATTTTCACTGTTGATACACACACATATATATGGTTAGTTAATGTTCAAGATCCTATAATCATTTCAAGAATAGGAATCTTCTAATTTAGCATGCACATTTAAAGTCTGATCTATTGAATTATAAATACTGTGTAAATTGAGAACCAGTGTTTAACAAGGTGAAATGCATTAGGGTGAAGGTCCTTGTTTTATATTTAATAACTTAGTGGATATATCACAGTGCACTTCAATGCAAAGTGCTATTGACACTATTTCGCTGAATAATAAAAAAGGGCTTAACTCCTGAGATAATGCATCTGAAGAATGGTAGATTTCAGATTACTGCCATTACAGGATCTGCATTTGCGGACAGGCTGATTAGTGAGAGAAGAGAAATTTGTTTCAGATGTTCAGTTTTAAATACAGGGCCAGGAGCTGACGTCCGTATGTTGCCAGCCTGCTCAATAATCCCAATCTCAGGAAGCGATGTCTGCATAATTTATCAGATCGCACAAATCAAGATTTCAACATTATTTTGGCTTACAGGCACACATAAAAAATAAAAATAAAAATCTGCTGAAGAGCTGCAAGGACGAGGGCATTAGCACAGGAAAAGCTTCTATCTCAAGGGAACAATCATTTCTCTTGGAGGTAACGTACCATAAAATTCCACACTGAAATCAGATTCCTAAAATATTTTTACACATAGACAAACCATGAAACATTACTGAGCTATTTATCTCGATTTGAACTTGTTTCTTTGATCACCCTGTGCCTTACCATTTTCATACACCCTTTGCTTATCTGCTGTGTGTGTATTAAAGAGAGGTGAGAATGAATGGAGAGATTATTGAATTGAGAGGAATGTTTGTGGGTTGTATTACACTCAGAAATGCACCACGTTAGCATTTCATTTTAGTCGCCACCATTTCGTATAGGAATTTTTTTGCATGCCATATCTAATTGTAAACAGCCATATCTTATCCAGAATTTGTAGAATTTCATACATACCGGGATATGTTTTTTGCATTTATGTATAATTTGCTGATTCCTACAAGCCATTCCATTCAGGTATGAAGTGGATTCCCCTGCCAGAACCACCCGCACAAACAATGTCCTTAAACCATGGTAACACAAGGGATCATACTTGGTAATCTAATGCAATTTTTCTTTCAGGCTTCTTGCTAAAATAGCATGCATACCGTATATTCAAAGAGGAGATTGTAACCTTTTCAGAGGTACAGAGATGCCTAATGAGCAGGTTTCCTGTGTGGGTTTATGAGGCAGAATGCGCTTCCTAATCCCAGTAGTGCTACACTGATTTCTAAAACAGAAAAAAAATACACTGTTGTTGTGAGATTACGATCTAATTAAAGACTTCTATTTGAAAGCATAAATGGTATTTGCATCACATCATTAAGGGGGGAAATATATAATGCAATATATCCAAGCCCCCTCCTGTATAGATTGGATTTTTGGTTGTTGTCTAATTTAAAGATTTCTTTCTGCATTGCCTTCTTTCGTTGCATTGCAAACTATCCCACCTTATAGAAATCAATAGCCAGAATGGTGCCCTGTTAGCCAAGTTGGTGATGTACATATATCCTATATGAACACTGGCCAAGTGACCTCCTCTTTTAAATATACAAGAAACCATATAATCAGGTAGACACACTTAACTATCTTCCCATGTTAATTTGTTTGCCTTGCTTGTTAAGATTGTACATTGTACTGATACAGTTCTAGGAAAACTGATCTAATCTAATGGGTTAGAGTGGTACAGGAGGTAGATATTCCTCCAGGATGGGCATTATACCTTATAATTGTATAGGTATAGTTTTAATTTATTATGTACTATGTTCATACTTTCAAGCCAAGTGCTTCTAGAAAGCTGTAAGCCAATTTTGCAGGAAAGCAGCTGTTAAGTGAGTCCCAGTAGTGTAGCAAAGATTAACCCATACATCCAATTAAGGAACAGATTTTAAAATGTATGAATTATTAAAACAGCTCATCATTATACAGGAGTCACACAAACCACAAGACCGGCTACGAACAGTAACGCTTTCCTCTCCTTTCAAACGGTTGTGTGCCTGTGCTGGGAATCTTTCTTATTATTTTAACTGACATCCTTTTTCTGCGTAAATCTCACTGCCTGCCAATTCATGGAGTAACGAAAGTTACTTCACATTTTAAATGCTATGAATTGATGGTGGACTTCAGTAAGTGTTTTGCGTGTTCCTAATTTTTTAAAATTGAAGACTGGCAACCTAACTGCAACTTCCTTTGATTTAAGTTTTATGAAATGCCTATGTATTGTTTTGGTTGTGTTTACTTTCAATATCAGCTGCAATGTTAGCAAAATAGGAACATTGCATGAGGTTGAATGAATGATGTATCAATAATACCTTTATCTAACATACATAACAAACAGTTTATCATGAATAGGAATTTCAAGTATTATGAAATTGGATTGGAGTGGATCCAGGTTCAAATCAGGCTCAACCTAAAAGTTGCTAGCTGGAGTTTCTTTAAAATAAAATACAAAAACCGCACAGCATAAAGCTAGCACTTGTAAATAAAGTAAAATACAAGAAACACACCCTGACATTTATCCAGGGCTGGCCCAGTCTGCCTCTTGTACAATAAACTCATTATAATTGGATGAGTCCTGCACTTCCGAGGGCTGTCTGGGTAATTATACTTATATTGCCTGATTCTGTTCAGCAGCAGAGAAAAATGTAAGAGATGGAAAATAAATCTATATCACTGTTCATTGACTCCATAAATGCATTACACTGCTCGCTGTTTTCCTAATTGAGAAGATACATTTGCCTGTACCAAAAACCCACGGTGTCTGTGTCAATTACCCAGCTTATCCAGGTATACAGTGTCTGTGATACGTTCCAGCTCAACCTTCAAGAGCAGTTTCGAAGCACCTCAGTTGAGACACCTGTATTACTTACAAATCATCTAGAACTGAGGTTAGCTCTGCACAAGAAACATACTAATATAGCCTCTGTTTGTGATTGTATGTAAAGTTTATTATCAGTGCTCTTGAGACCTTTGCTAGTAGTTGTAATATTGCAATTGGCAAAACAAATACACTGAAGAAAATAATACAGTATTGTCTGGGAAAATGGTGGAATGGACTTAGATTTATTTAGCATCTTGTCAAACTGAGGGCGGTACAAATGCTGTGGTTCTGGAGCACTGACTTTAGGCAGGGTGGAACAGCGGAGGGATTTCTGCATCCATGATCCTGCACTCGGTTGCACTGCCAGTCTCATGACAGACATCATGTGCAGAATCGGCAGGAGCCAACAGCTGCAAACCCAGCTTATTTGCAGGAAGGATTAATGCGACTGAGGCATGCACGAAACAACTGAGTGCGTTTAATTCGAACTCTAGGTGCATCGCCAGCATCTAACACTTGATAGGAAGTATGGACTGTTTACCTGTCAGTTAAGGTGTCAGTGTACAGTACCACAGAAACTTGTGATTATCCCTTTAAGGACGCTGACATTGGGCTTCCTGTGCTTAAGAGTATGCAAGCAGTCCTACTTACTTAATTTCTACCTGTAAGAGGATGGGATGTGGTGAGGTTTTCCTAAACTTCGTTCTCATAACCATAATTGTTGATGAATATTTGCCTTTCAGCCACTATACTTAGTAACATAGGAGAATACATGGAGACAGTGAGGTGTGGAGGGTTGGCATACACACTGAGCTGTAACTACTGCACTCATAGTAATGCTAGAACAACAGGGAGTGTGAGACCATCGATGAAATGACCTAGACTGAAGTGAAACAGCGGTGCTCAGTGCCTGAGGAGCGGCAATCCAGCTCGATGGTTGAAGACTCTCTGATAGCCTCCAGGGATCGAATTGAAAAACGTGTATTTTTCAAATGTGTATCGTCGCTGCTGTTTTGCATTTACACCTTCTCTGGTGGAGACCTTCTGGCGAACTCAACTGGCAGCATCAACTTAATTGCAGAGCAGACATTTCTATTCCAAATGATGCAAGAGAGCTGTGAAAACTGTTACCTCCAAACTGAACCGCCTCATAAAGAAGGCATCTGACATTACTATGATACAGTGTGGTGAATGTATATGCTTTTATGAGACACTAACTTAATAACTGAGCTGTATTTGTGTATTTAAATATTCTTACACAGGCTTAGCTGTCAGAAGGATTGACTACATAATTCATCTAGGTTCTGAATAATATGATAAAACAAGCCCAATCAAATTTAATTTCTTGCTGTAATTGGCACTTAAAATGCTGTATGCACAAGACAGAATTATTTTGTGCAGAAGCTTTGCCTCTGTGTATGACATGGCTGTTATTATGCAAAAATAATTGGATTTTGTTTTTTCTGTGGCTATTTTGTGCAATAAAAACCTGACAAGACTTTCGGTAGGAATCAGAAATCATTATTTATGTAATGTAGCATATTTTGTCCCAAGTATTGCACTAATGTATTGTAGTTAATAAAGCCTGGTGTGCGTGTTAGTTCTGGTATGTATGTGTATTACGCAGCGTGTGGTCACTCAGATCTCTATGAAATACAGTTTGTGCGTATAGACTGAAATGCTGTTGTGTGTGTATATACAGAGCCTCATGCCAGTGGGGGTTCAGTGTCCAAAGCAAGGCCGTAAGCCGCTAAATGATTGATTTTAACGTGTGGCAGTCATTTGCTCGATTATCTTTCCGCATCGCCTTCCTCGTCTGTCCTTGTGTGTCGATCGGTTTCATCAGCGCGTCCTGCGTCAGTAGAGGAAGCGGAAGATGGCTACAGCCCACTGAATAATGCAATACATATAGCCGACAATATGGGCTGTGTAATCAAATGAGTAATTGTGAAAGATTTATAATGGTTTATTGGTGAAACACGCCATTTTCTACACATCATATATTCATTTATTATCATTATTTATTGTATTAGATATGCACCCGATATAGCGCTCGTCTGATCGGCACAAGTTTCTCACAATCGGCCTGAAGCCGTCTTTGTAAGGAGCAGACGCCATTTTAGAAATAATGTGTTACCTATGAAATTAAGTTCGGTCATATCAATTTAATTCAATAAAGTAAATGCAAAATGGCTCCACCCGGCGAGAGCGGGATTTGAACCCTCGCATGCTGCGCACTCTGGGGCGCTGTGTCACGTCCGCATGATTAGCCTGTTATTCCTTTTTGAAAAACGGATCACAGTATTTCTCCAAATCAGAGGCTGCTTTTCTGCTTTAGTGTCCCACAGTCACAATACAGTGAACAGGAGCTGTGGAGACTCGTTTGACAATAATCATCATCATTAACAATGCACGGTAGTTAGGCAGCTCCAGGCCCACAGCCTCGAGTAACACGCCGGCTGTCAATTTCTTCATCATCAACTACCGGATGTTGTTGTAGCGGAGGCCGGATCCAAGATGGCTGCCGGAAGAAACGGCACGTTTTTAGACGGACTAGCGGCGTTTGTAAGGAGCAGACGCCATTTTAGAAATAACGTGTGACCTATCAAGTTTAGTTAGATCAACATCAATCCAATTCAATATAAATATGATCAAGCAAAAAAAAAAAAATGCCGGAGGAGGGGCACTCGAGCCCCCGGCGCTCTGGTCCTCAGCGTGAACATGATCGCGACTACAATTGATGGTTTATTTGATTTCATTCTGTATTGATCTGTTCAGACACGATTCCCACGCACCGTTAAACGTAGGTAGCAGAGTCCACAATCGGCTTTAAATGAATAATTATTTAGTTGTTTATTATAAAGATGCTTACCTAACTTAATTGGATACACTCTTCCCATAATTGCGTCTGCTCCTTACAAGGATGGCCTTTTCGACTAAATTTCTTCTAGGAGCCAAGATGTAATTCAGTCACTGTGTAAAGTATGTAAAAGAGCGACCACCTCACCACCCCCCTACAGGCGAGAGCGGGACTCGAACCCACGTCTTTGGAGCTGAAAGTCCGGCGCCGTAACCACTCGGCCATCTTGCCTGTCGGGTGCGATGGCTGTTTCTTTTGCTTTAACCTGTTATACTGCAGTTCCCATGCACTGTTAAGTGTAGATAGTCGAGTCCACAATCGGTTTTAAAAACGTGATCAAATAGACGGAAAAGCCGTGTTTGTAAGGAGCAGACGCCATTTTGTAGAGAACGTGTAACTTCTCAAATTAGGTCCATCGCCGTAAGCACTCGGCCATCCTCGCATGGCAGTTGCAATTGATCATTTACTTTGATTTATTATTGATGTAGAAATGTAATTAACCTTTTGGGGGTGTTTATTATAAAACGGTTTACCTAACTTAATTTTGCACGTTACACAGTTTCCGAAATTGTGCCTGCTCCTTAAATGGATAAGGGGCTCTGCTAATGTAATAATAATGATAATGATGATGATGATGATGATGATGACACATTGCCGACTCGTTTTACTCTGAGCAGATTTTGCTCTGAACTCGGGCTGCTTTCTGCGCATGTCTGATGTTGCCCTCAGCTCCGCCCTGAAGCCCCGCCCCCGAGCTCTTGATCCTGACAGCTGATTGGTCCCCAGTTGCCTGCCTTGATTGAAGCGGTTTTGTCGGTATTGCTTTATTTTTATATTATTTTATTATTTTTGGAACTAATTATTTAGGGTGTGAACAAATGTTTAATTATGTATTTGTTTCAGTGTTTGTTGGCAGTGATATAAATATTACCAGTTTCAGGTGGAATAATGTGTAATATAATATTATAGAATATTATATTATATGTACCTTTTACATAATTTGAACCTTACCAAGTAACATA
Organism: Amia ocellicauda; assembly: GCF_036373705.1. NCBI lineage: Eukaryota > Metazoa > Chordata > Actinopteri > Amiiformes > Amiidae > Amia > Amia ocellicauda. The sequence goes on along the minus strand of NC_089867.1, from coordinate 11,841,332 downwards.
AAAATCAAATGAGTTAATATATGTCTTAAATGTTGTATTTGTTTTATTTTGTATGTGTGCAATGTGGAAAACAAATGTATCAAGCCCGCCCCCAACTTTGTTTGACCCGTCTATAATATATAATAGTGAGTTGAAATGCATGTTCATTTCCTATTTCTTCTCAAGCAACATAAAGTCAAGCACATGCCATGTAAATTCAGACAGGATGTTTCACAATACATGATCAAGCATGTGGGAATCTCCAGCTTTCTAGCAGGCAGACCCATTTTTAAAGTGAAGTTTAACAATGATGCAGTAAAGATGACTGTTTATATGATGCAGTTAGTGAGAATGCAGCAGTCTAATAGTTTTTGGCATGGACTAATGACTGTGTGCATTTGAGAATGTCTCCCTTAATTGTGTAGCAATGAAACAAAACAATGCAATTATTCTAGTTTCCCTGGATATGACCTTTTTGTCAATAATTTGTTTAACAGAAGGGATGCAACATGGTGTGTTTTCTGTAGGCCTGTCCACTTCTGAGTTAGATTGTCATTGTAAATTACATTTTGTTTCTCTCTTGAGTAATCTGATTACGTAAAGGTCTTATTGGTTTATTGTATATGCCTACATAATTCAGGTTTATTGTGGAATCTCAATTATCAGGGAAATTTGCAAACGTGTATTAATAAATACCACCCTCAAAAATATTGTTCTTATGCCTCAATTTGTGAAATCAATAAAGAATATTATTAAACCAATATACAAAGGCAATATTGTTAGAAATGTAATCATTTTTTGATGATAATTGCACACAATTCCATTAGTATTTCCAAAGTCATTTTCTCTTTAACAGTTCAAACAATAGCAAGCTCCTTTAATATTCCCATTGCATGTCAAACGGTGGTTATTGGGTGTGCTGCCTTCTAATTATTGACACTGAAGGGAATTAAATAAAAAAGGTACAGTAAATTAACACAGTAACAGTATCTAAATTGTTATTATATATGATTTGATAACAACCCGTTTTCCTTTTACTAGATGGAGAATTTCATGGTTATGGAGTAAAACATTAACACCATTGTTTGCCTGCATGTTGATTGAAGGGTGCAATTTTAATTAATTAATAAGGAGTTTCTACTAATTCATTCTGCAGGGCAACAGCTGTCTTGCTGCTCCTTTATGTGGACATCTTGCTCTGTGATTTCAATGCCGAAATGAGAACAGCCCTGGCCTCCATTCTCATGCAAATGAAACTGCACACGACAGAATGGAAGCCTGAATGTTCCATTTGACAAAATAGGAGTTATTTCCAAATTCAAATTGACTTCTCCCTCATTGATATTTGCATGGTTCAGTTTCCTGTTCATATGTTAATCCCAGAGGCATTAAATGGAGGACATGCTGGAGCTGATAATTTTTATATTTTAATCTAACAGTTTTCAGGAGCGAGAGTCGTATTATCGGGGCACACATGCAATGGTGATAATGTGAAGAAAAAATATTGTCGCATAAAGATGTCTTGTAATAAAAACCTGTAATGTACAGTGAGAGAAAAAAGTATTTGATCCCCTGCTGATTTTGTACGTTTGCCCACTGACAAAGAAATGATCAGTCTATAATTTTAACGGTAGGTGTATTTTAACAGTGAGAGACAGAATAACAACAAAAAAATCCAGAAAAACACATTTCAAAAAAGTTATAAATTGATTTTTATGTTAATGAGGGAAATAAGTATTTGACCCCTTCGACTTAGTACTTGGTGGCAAAACCCTTGTTGGCAATCACAGAGGTCAGACGTTTCTTGTAGTTGGCCACCAGGTTTGCACACATCTCAGGAGGGATTTTGTCCCACTCCTCTTTGCAGATCCTCTCCAAGTCATTAAGGTTTCGAGGCTGACGTTTGGCAACTCGAACCTTCAGCTCCCTCCACAGCTTTTCTGTGGGATTAAGGTCTGGAGACTGGCTAGGCCACTCCAGGACCTTAATGTGCTTCTTCTTGAGCCACTCCTTTGTTGCCTTGGCTGTGTGTTTTGGGTCATTGTCATGCTGGAATACCCATCCATGACCCATTTTCAATGCCCTGGCTGAGGGAAGGAGGTTCTCACCCAAGATTTGACGGTACATGGCCCCGTCCATCGTCCCTTTGATGCGGTGCAGTTGTCCTGTCCCCTTAGCAGAAAAACACCCCCAAAGCATAATGTTTCCACCTCCATGTTTGACGGTGTGGATGGTGTTCTTGGGGTCATTCCTCCTCCTCCAAACACGGCGAGTTGAGTTGATGCCAAAGAGCTCGATTTTGGTCTCATCTGACCACAACACTTTCACCCAGTTCTCCTCTGAATCATTCAGATGTTCATTGGCAAACTTCAGACGGGCCTGTACATGTGCTTTCTTGAGCAGGGGGACCTTGCGGGCGCTGCAGGATTTCAGTCCTTCACGGCGTAGTGTGTTACCAATTGTTTTCTTGGTGACTATGGTCCCAGCTGCCTTGAGATCATTAACAAGATCCTCCCGTGTAGTTCTGGGCTGATTCCTCACCGTTCTCATGATCATTGAAACTCCACGAGGTGAGATCTTGCATGGAAACCCAGACTGAGGGAGACTGACAGTTATTTTGTGTTTCTTCCATTTGCGAATAATCGCACCAACTGTTGTCACCTTCTCACCAAGCTGCTTGGCGATGGTCTTGTAGCCCATTCCAGCCTTGTGTAGGTCTACAGTCTTGTCCCTGACATCCTTGGACAGCTCTTTGGTCTTGGCCATGGTGGAGAGTTTGGAATCTGATTGATTGATTGCTTCTGTGGACAGGTGTCTTATATACAGGTAACGAGATGAGATTAGGAGCACTCCCTTTAAGAGAGTGCTCCTAATCTCAGCTCGTTACCTGTATAAAAGACACCTGGGAGCCAGAAATCTTGCTGATTGATAGGGGATCAAATACTTATTTCCCTCATTAACATGCAATCAATGTATAACTTTTTTGAAATGCGTTTTTCTGGATTTTTTTGTTGTTATTCTGTCTCTCACTGTTAAAATACACCTACCATTAAAATTTCATTAAAAATCTGATTCCAAAAAAATTTCCCTCACTGTAGTGAAAGATGCAAATGAGAATGTATAATAACAATTTTGACCTGTTTGACATAATCCTGATTTGCATGTGTACAACTCACAATGAGGTCCAAAATTAATAAGACTGCACTTCTCCAGCTACTTCATGTACGCTCTGTTAATTCCAACTTACACAAGACAATCAGGAAGTCTAACTGAGTATTCCAATGTTTAGATTTGCATAAATACATAAACATTATATAATACAATAATAATGTCTTGTAGCTATTTATTAATTGTTTATTATTTTTTTAATTAGGCAATTACAAGTAAGTAAATAGCATAGCCAAAAAGTAATCATCAGACCTAGAAGACATTACAGGTGATACAAACATACATACATGCCTACATTCATACATACACTCACCTAAAGGATTATTAGGAACACCTGTTCAATTTCTCATTAATGCAATTATCTAACCAACCAATCACATGGCAGTTGCTTCAATGCATTTAGGGGTGTGGTCCTGGTCAAGACAATCTCCTGAACTCCAAACTGAATGTCTGAATGGGAATGAAAGGTGATTTAAGCCATTTTGAGCGTGGCATGGTTGTTGGTGCCAGACGGGACGGTCTGAGTATTTCACAATCTGCTCAGTTACTGGGATTTTCACGCACAACCATTTCTAGGGTTTACAAAGAATGGTGTGAAAAGGGAAAAACATCCAGTATGCGGCAGTCCTGTGGGCGAAAATGCCTTGTTGATGCTACAGGTCAGAGGAGAATGGGCCGACTGATTCAAGCTGATAGAAGAGCAACTTTGACTGAAATAACCACTCGTTACAACCGAGGTATGCAGCAAAGCATTTGTGAAGCCACAACACGTACAACCTTGAGGCGGATGGGCTACAACAGCAGAAGACCCCACCGGGTACCACTCATCTCCACTACAAATAGGAAAAAGAGGCTACAATTTGCACAAGCTCACCAAAATTGGACAGTTGAAGACTGGAAAAATGTTGCCTGGTCTGATGAGTCTCGATTTCTGTTGAGACATTCAGATGGTAGAGTCAGAATTTGGCGTAAACAGAATGAGAACATGGATCCATCATGCCTTGTTACCACTGTGCAGGCTGGTGGTGGTGGTGTAATGGTGTGGGGGATGTTTTCTTGGCACACTTTAGGCCCCTTAGTGCCAATTGGGCATCGTTTAAATGCCACGGCCTACCTGAGCATTGTTTCTGACCATGTCCATCCCTTTATGACCACCATGTACCCATCCTCTGATGGCTACTTCCAGCAGGATAATGCACCATGTCACAAAGGTCGAATCATTTCAAATTGGTTTCTTGAACATGACAATGAGTTCACTGTACTAAACTGGCCCCCACAGTCACCAGATCTCAACCCAATAGAGCATCTTTGGGATGTGGTGGAACGGGAGCTTCGTGCCCTGGATGTGCATCCCACAAATCTCCATCAACTGCAAGATGCTATCCTATCGATATGGGCCAACATTTCTAAAGAATGCTTTCAGCACCTTGTTGAATCAATGCCACGTAGAATTAAGGCAGTTCTGAAGGCGAAAGGGGGTCAAACACAGTATTAGTATGGTGTTCCTAATAATCCTTTAGGTGAGTGTATAATATCATTTTTGTTTTACATTTCAATAGCGTTAGTGGTACAACCTTTCTAATGCAGATTGTTGTGTGTAATGTGTATTGGCTTATTTCTCTTAAATACAATGCTTACATTTAGTTCATATTGCGCACATTTGGAAATTCTAATGCTGACTTTCATATATTTGTTTCTTACACCTTTCCCGAGTTGCAGATTGAAATGTATGCATGGCTGTAGGACGGCTGTTTGATGTAATCTAGAGGGGTTTCCTGGTGCAGTACAATGAATTCTAATAAACGCCATTTGTGTGCACTCATGCAGGGGGCCGGCTCATCAAATTCTCTGTAAGTACGATGCCAGCTTTTAATGCAGTAATTGAAGTTATGGGTTTAATGTTAAGACATTCAAAGCAAATTGTTGCATTATGTAATAGGCATATTTCAATTTATATAATTTTATTCAGGTGCTATAATTAAATGCATTCCAGTATCATTTAGATTGTCCCTGTTGTGAAGCTACATGTCTGCGGGGAAAAATGCTGTAATACAGACATAAAATGTAGCGATCTTGTCAAAATATTTGGGCACATTTCAGTCATATACGGTTTTTAAGTATTTGTATATTGTATCACATTGCTGCAGTATAGATATTTTAATTGAAATCAATTGTGTAACCTCATCAATCTGCCAAATGGAACTTTGTTTGGTATTTTACTCACTGTGAACAAGACCTGCTCTTTAGGCCTGAACATTAATGTGAAAAAAAGGATTTATGTATGGGGTTGAGGTGTTACCGCATCCTTTGATATTGAGTTTTACTGTGAAGTGTATTGTACAGGGCAGGAACTCTGTGGCTAATGTGATTGGTGCTTTCCAGATATATTACTTTTGCAGTATTGTACTTTATATTTCTGATTGATTGATGCTATTTCTTTCAGGCTTAATTAGTTCCTTAAAGTAATCTGTCATGTGCGTTTAATTCATTTTGGGGGGTTGAAGTAATTTTAACTCTTCATGAAGCTGGAGCTTGCCTACTTTTTTTTTTTTTCATATTTAATCACTAAATCAATAAATGGAACAATTACATATTTCAAGTCCTGAGAAGTTTGTTACATATATGTGTGTTTCTGCATAATTGATGAACCCCTTCAAGCCTTTTTGCAACTATATTCATAGGCTCAGTCAATTTATCAGCTCATATTAGAAAAAAGACTTGGAATATTTTCCAGAATATTAGATTTAAAGATTGGCCTTTATAGCAGTTGAGTTTGTTCCTCAGGGGAAAATGAAAACAAGCTAACTCAAACTTTTAAAGTATTGTATTCAATTCCATAAGGAATAACTGACTTCAGCAACACATACCTGTTTACTTTTCTCTTGTTGTAGGTCGTCTTGTATGTTCTTTGTGTACATTTCTGTTTATATTTGTTCTAGGACTGATACTTGACTAGTTGCAGAGTAATAAATCCCTTTTCCAAAGACTAGAGCACAGCCTCTTTTTGAGTCACATTCACTATTGAGGAACTTTGCAGATGCATTTTCTCCCCCATTCTGAATAAGTACTGAATACGCTTGGCAAATAAGCAGAAACTGTTAAAAGAAAATGTCCAGCAACACAAATAACAGGAAATGAGAAAATAATTAAATTAAATCTGTGGGGTGGGAGGGAGGAAACGGGAGTTATAAATAGATATTAAAAACTCAGTGAAAAATAAAAAATAAATGTAGTGGAAAGTGATTTACAGTTGCTCAGGCGTTCCTAAGAGACTAATGGCTACTAAACCCTGCTTTGGGGGGGTTTGGTTGTCATCAAACCACATCTGAGGGACACAACTCTTGCCCAAACCTTAAGCTGAGTGTTGCTTTAAAAAATATCTTACAGTGTAGATGCTGAAAGTCACCCGGGCAGACTGATTGTTTTGACTAATTTACCTGTCATAATGTTTCTTTGTTCCTTTTCCTCAGACGTTGATGCCATCCCTTCATCGTTTTGTAATATTGTAGTGATGTTAGCCAAGTGATACAAGTTCACAGTTAATATCCAATGCCAGAGATGTATGCAGCCACTTAGTAACAGGATGTCAGCGACTCCAGAGGAAGGAAAGGATTTAGGGACTTTGAGTGCAGGACTATTGGCCCCGAAGCTTTAGATTACACTGTCAACGCACAACTGTTACAAGAGTAGATGAATATTGTCAACACACACAACGCTAGGGCTTTGCCAAGTGTAGAGCTCTCCACCCCAGAGGGGAAGTGTGTAGGTAATGAGATGACGTGGGGCAATATAACCCACCATCATCATGTACAAACACACACTTTTTTAATTGCTCAAATAGGATCCAGATATTGGGGTCGTTTAATGGTATACATTCATGTTTAAATTAAGATCAGGGAATAGCAATCAGTTACACTGAAACCATTAAAGCAGAACACGTTTATTGATACAGTACATAATAATATAACATTGTGGCATGCTCAACTAAAACTAAATGCAATGAAATAAAATCATGAATAAATTATCCCTCCATATTTACTAAGAATGTCATTGTGGTTACATTGGTTATATTGAGTAATATCCTATTCCTTGGAGAAGACCAAGGCTTAAAATGCTGGTACATCTGTTTCCCTACTAAACTGTGCTTACAGCTCTGGCGCTGTCTGCTAAATGTTAAAAGGGAACTTGGGTGGATGGGAACCGAACAGCAGCCTCAGTCTGCCTCAGAGAGAAGCTAATATTTTATAGAAGGCCATAAAACCCGACTCTGAGAACATGTTCAAAGTGTCCCAAAGATTACTTTTTCTTTTTTGTGTAAGGCAATGACATCATTGTGTGACTTTAAAGAATGAAATAGTCTGGTGCCACATGAATGCAGCCTTCCTGTGAAAAAGGCTGCGTTTGACAATTGATTGTTTCTGCCCAGTCTCTGTTTTCATTAGTATAAAGATATGGATCATCTGCAGTTATTGTGAATGCTGTTCTCTTCAGACGTCTTTGGCCTAGAGATGACACTAATAAGCTCCACAAGTTTCCTGAAACCTGGCAACGTAGTCAGTGCATTTCTTTCCACCTTACGTTTTGCTTTGTTAAAGACTGAATCACGTGGCGCAAGTGTGTCAGTAACTGCAGTCTGTAGACTGGGCTAAGAATACATGATGCTGAGACGGATGATGGGTACTCAACTTAGAGAATACACTATGCACTGGGAGTGTATTTGGTTGAATATCAAGTAAAGGTATCTTAAACCCTGCATACCTGACATCTGAAATGACAGCATGGCCTGAATATGGGTCATTATGTAATGTTTTAAACTACCAATGTAGTTTATTTGAATGCTAAATGTATATTATATTACTTCACTCTCCTCCTCAGAAAGGCATAGACAAGGGAAACAAAATGCTACACTGTCTAATTAGCATTTTCTTCACCGTTTCTGCTGGCATCGTGTCTCTTGATTTTAACAGCGAATAAACACTCAGCCTGGATTGAGTTCTTGTCACTGGTAAAACGAATAAGAAACCCTGCACCATAACACTACATTTGGAAGAAAATCAACCTATTCGGCATCTAAATAAATTGAATATTCATGATCGGAACTATGAGGACGGGTGTGTGGTAGGGTGACAATTTTTACTTGACCACTGGGATTTGTTTTTGTTTGCTCAAATGATACTTTTAATTGTAACTGACATAACGAAAGCAGATTTCTCTCCGGATGCATTGAGTATTCAGTCCGCACTGACACTGAAAGTGACTGGAATACCTTCTCTAATTCGATGACGGTAGATACTTTCTCACGTTATCACGTTAAGATTGCAAGAGTGATGTTTTGGCTTTTTAATAGGAAAGCTCTGTCAATTTGACAAGTTTGTGTGGTACTGTACAGCTCTCAAAAAATAGTGTGTATGTGTATATATACTATATGTATGTGTGTATATCTATATATATATATATATATATATATATATATATATATATTGCTCCATTCGGATGATTCTGTATTAAGGATCAGCCTCTACAATATTAATTAGTGGGCTGTGAAAGGAAGTGGGTTGAGGGAATCAATGGAAAATCTGCAAGACTGCGTTGATCTGCTCATGTCGGATTCTTATCTGGATGGATTGTGGGTGACCAGGCCGAGCTACGGCAGTGATTGCCATACCAATTAAGTTTCCGCATCTAGAGCCTCTTGCAGCGGGTGACATTTCATGGAGCCTGATTGAAATGATATCCAGGAGATGCACATTCTCGGGCATCTTCTCAATACAGAAGCTCTCCTTGGATATGATAACCTCGGTCTTAAAGCAACCCACCATGCAATGTTTCTTCTTACTGAAGGATCTGCTTAAAGTTCAACTAGAGGGAGGGAAATAGAAAGGTATTACTCTGCCACAGATATTCATATTTAAATGGATGTATAGCACACACCTCTCGTGCCTCTTAGATGAACACATTTTGGTTTGTAAATTTACAGACATGTCTGTTGGAAAATATTATGGGACATTTCCTTTTCTTTTTTATTTAAGTGAGCAGAATACTAACTATAGTACTCTGCAGCAGAAATAACAATGCAATAAATGATTCCCCTTGTATTCCATTTGGCTGCACAGTCCTCTTCACAAAAACTGCAAATGTGTTCAGAGTGATTGACTGCTATGTGTAACAAGCTGTTAGTCCCAACTCCGGCTCAAATTATGGGAACAGCAGAGTGATTCCTCTTTGTTTTGCTTGCAATTTATGAATGCAGGCAGGGAACGTAAACATTTGGCTTCTGACATTGTTGTCCCACCACCCCCCCACTTTAAAAATCAGTAAGCAAACCCTCTCAGATCTGCATGATCTGATGCACAACATTACCTAAAGGATAGGAATTGCCATGAATACATTTTTTGCAGTATTTATTCTAGTGTGATAAAACCCGCCGGAGAAGGCAATGCTCCTGACTTCTGGCTGGGCTGTCGTGGCCTTTTGGGTTGAGTGTTTTTCTTTGGGTAATGACACCTCTCCTTATAAATTAGAGCTCAACTGACCTTCTGCAGGAAAAACATACATATGTTTGGCCGAATAAAAATGAAATAAATGGTCTGTCTGGAACGCTCTCAAGCTTTTCACGTCAGCAATAGTTTCTCCATCCTGTGTTTAGCTGGTGAACTGTTTACTTCCTGGCCAGTGGAAGTGTTTAAAATATCCTCTCAGTCTAATTTATGCACATAATAGGCCAGAAATGTGCGTGACAGGGTATCGGGGAAGAACGTCGAAAAGAGGTCACTGCAGTGGGTGTTCCCTTGGATTCCTCTCTCTCTCTCTCTCTCTCTCTCTCTCTCTCTCTCTCTCTCTCTCTCTTCCACTTTAGAGTTATGTTTGTTTTTATCTTGTTTTGTTTCCTGTGAGTTATATAAATTACTTCTGAATGAGAAGAAGGGAAGGACAAACATTCGAAACATAAGGATTGGTTGCAGCAATGACAAACTTTTACCCTTTTAACCATTACTTGTGCAAATGTCACAGAAGAGCTGGTAACCATCACATAACAGAATTGTTTTTGTGTCTTTTTTAAAATCTCCCTGATAAATAAGTATACCCTGTGGCAAAACCAGCTAACCTGCCCAGACAAACAGGCAGCTAAAAGATGAAGCTGCCTCTGAAAGATCCTAAAGATAACAAATTTAAAAGCAATTTAAATAAGCTTATTGTGACTAGAAATCGACAGTATCTTTTCTTTTGAGTTAACCTATTAACTGACACTCCTCAGCCATACTGCTCAACTACAGTCTCCAGATGTTTGTAGTTGAATAAAATGTAAAGAAAATGACAAATCTAAAGGGGTACTAAATAGGATATAATGAATGTCATGAGTACCGTATATCAAACAAATGTATATAGCATATTCTTACATTCTTCACCAGCTGTAGGTTTTGCAATTGGGAAATGGCGTGCCCTCTGGTTAGAATGATTTAGGGATAAGTTCCTAGACAAGATAATTAGAAAGTTAAGTACAGCACCTGGAATTGAATCTGTGGTATTCCTCAATGCCTTCATTATTATTTTAAATCATTTATACAAGTTCATTACTGTCCTTTCTAATATTTTTGTGAACCGAAAAAATGTATTGATCTATTTGCATATACATTATTCTAAAATATAATAATAGATATACACTCACCTAAAGGATTATTAGGAACACCATACTAATACTGTGTTTGACCCCCTTTCGCCTTCAGAACTGCCTTAATTCTACGTGGCATTGATTCAACAATTTAGAAATGTTGGCCCATATTGATAGGATAGCATCTTGCAGTTGATGGAGATTTGTGGGATGCACATCCAGGGCACGAAGCTCCCGTTCCACCACATCCCAAAGATGCTCTATTGGGTTGAGATCTGGTGACTGTGGGGGCCAGTTTAGTACAGTGAACTCATTGTCATGTTCAAGAAACCAATTTGAAATGATTCGACCTTTGTGACATGGTGCATTATCCTGCTGGAAGTAGCCATCAGAGGATGGGTACATGGTGGTCATAAAGGGATGGACATGGTCAGAAACAATGCTCAGGTAGGCCGTGGCATTTAAACGATGCCCAATTGGCACTAAGGGGCCTAAAGTGTGCCAAGAAAACATCCCCCACACCATTACACCACCACCACCAGCCTGCACAGTGGTAACAAGGCATGATGGATCCATGTTCTCATTCTGTTTACGCCAAATTCTGACTCTACCATCTGAATGTGTCAACAGAAATCGAGACTCATCAGACCAGGCAACATTTTTCCAGTCTTCAACTGTCCAATTTTGGTGAGCTTGTGCAAATTGTAGCCTCTTTTTCCTATTTGTAGTGGAGATGAGTGGTACCCGGTGGGGTCTTCTGCTGTTGTAGCCCATCCGCCTCAAGGTTGTACGTGTTGTGGCTTCACAAATGCTTTGCTGCATACCTCGGTTGTAACGAGTGGTTATTTCAGTCAAAGTTGCTCTTCTATCAGCTTGAATCAGTCGGCCCATTCTCCTCTGACCTCTAGCATCAACAAGGCATTTTCGCCCACAGGACTGCCGCATACTGGATGTTTTTCCCTTTTCACACCATTCTTTGTAAACCCTAGAAATGGTTGTGCGTGAAAATCCCAGTAACTGAGCAGATTGTGAAATACTCAGACCGGCCCGTCTGGCACCAACAACCATGCCACGCTCAAAATTGCTTAAATCACCTTTCTTTCCTGTTCAGGAGATTGTCTTGACCAGGACCACACCCCTAAATGCATTGAAGCAACTGCCATGTGATTGGTTGGTTAGATAATTGCATGAATGAGAAATTGAACAGGTGTTCCTAATAATCCTTTAGGTGAGTGTATAATATATATATTATTTCTATATAATAGAAATAAGATATATGGTCCTGAAAATAAACACACAATGTTTATAGAAGACACACCTTTAAACACCGCCTCCTTTTAAAATTTCCAGACATGACGTGTTTGACACTGGCTCCTGTAAAGTAGTATTAGCACACGTGGCTCTTTTGTCTAACGCAGTGTTGCCGCCAAAAATATAGACTACTTGCTGTTTATACGAATGCGGTGTGATTGCCTATATTTGAAGCTCATTTCAGCATAGGATGGATCTTTTCTAGTCACTTAGCATGTCAGGTGAAGGTCACCATGTGCCTGAACCATAACTCCCAGCCCCCTCCCCCTAGCCTACCTTGTGAAGTGTGTTAGGATAGACTCAGAATAGATGTGGTCCCCTGAGAGGAGGCGGGAAGGAAGCAGCGTGTAGTGTGAACATCATCAGGGGCCCCCAGTCGACGCAGGGAGCAGGAGAGCAATTGTCCCTACCACACCGCCCTCCTGCAAATTGATCTGTGAAAGAGGAATCCGCTCACTCCTGGAGCAGGATATAAAATCAATGCAGGTTACTGGTTAAGTGCACTGCAGGTCAGCAAAGCGAGCAGGATAAGAAATTTGCAAAGCTACCGTAACACACCTCACAAGATGAGAGTGCCACTGCTTAGAGGAAGGGATTCGAAAGACTCGGTGACTCTGCAGGAACCACAGTATTGTGAGATCATCAAACAGACAGAAATGTGTGTATTTTCAGCTTATTTAAGATAATATCCTGTTGCGTCCTATGCGTTCTGTTTGCTGCTTTGTTATTTCTGTTTTCTGGTTTAGAGCACTAACTAATTAAAAGATTCAAAAAAAAAAAAACTTTTATCAAAGCAGATTGCTAGCTATTGTGCAGAAGATTCAGATCACTGATGCACGTTGCTCTAAAGCCCACTGGTAATTCATGGAAGATTTATGCAAGTGAAACAGAAGTGTGTGCAATGTTATAGGAGCACACCATTACTTATGTAGTGTACATTTCTCATGCATTTGTAATCAGTCCAATGTATCTCAAAACATCAGAGAACCATCAACATTGTAAAGCTATTGACTGTCCAGTTCTACTGATAACTTTAATGTAGCGCCTCACATGCACTTCCATTTTAAACATTTTGGTATGTTTATCATATGACGTCAAATGATGTCAGCTATAAGGAAGGACTCTGGCCTCTTTTTCATTAAATGGTCTGATTACTTGCAAGCCACATCCTGTGTAAACGTGACGTGTGTGGTGCTCAGGGGGTCAGCTAAGGGGAGCCTGGTTTCAAAAACCTGTCTTCTGCCTTCTCCAGAAGAAGCTCTGTGGAGCTGCTGGAGGGAGAGTTAATGCAGCCACTAAATGGCAAAGAAGTCTTTTGTGGCACAATGTGTGCAAAGTCAGATTAAACCGGGATGTTCTTCAGAAACTGACCAATGATAATTGTTTTGCCCAATGACAAAAAACAAAAACAAAAAAAAACATAAAACAGTTGCTTAGTGAATCAAGCTCCCTACAAACAAAGTTACACAGCCAATACATGATCTAATTTCACACTATTCTGATTGGCTTTAAAAACTAAAGGAAATGCTATGATTTCTAGAGAATTTGAGAATTGTGTCAAGAATTTTAAAGGCATGAGGCATCAAAGGGTGTGCATCCAGAGGAAACTTTGGAAATCATTTACTACTTTATTGTGAAATTGTTATTTCAGTTAACAGTGGACCAAAATATTTGATCTGTGATTGGTGCCAGTTAGTGATTAATGTATTTTACAACTAGGCCTACAGTCACCAGTTGAATTTAGGTCTTTCTTTTTTCTTTTTAACCTTATAATTGTTTCATCAGTGGTTGGCCCCTAGCAAAGTATATGCTTTCCTATTTTTCTGAAGATCTTTCCTCCGCTTCCGTCTTCTCTATTGCATTTCATATCAATGTCGTAACATGTTATTAATCAACAGTCTGTTTTGTGTCAGAATTATGTTTTCATGTGAGCCTGCAATCTAACCGAGCAGCCTAAGTGTTGTAACTGTTTATAGTGTTAGAAGTCCTTGACACGCAGCCATTAGACTCAGTGACAGGCGGTATGCAAATTGGCTAAAAGCTCCATTAGGTTGTTCTAGGCTAAGGAAACCCATCTGTCAGTGTCTGTGGCACATCCGCGATATGTGCCGTCTCACATGGGGATCTGTCCTTGAGACGGACGGAAAGATGAGCTTCCTTGCTCACGGGGCTGGGGAACTTGTCATTTATTTCCATCTTGCAGATTTCTCTCTCACACCACACTGACTATGGGGGGAGTGAGTGGCTTTCATGTAAACAAGTGGTGAAAGAAGCCCTAAAAAAGACATTGAAGAGCACAATGTGGATCAAAGAGAGGGAGAGAGAGGAAGAAAAAAAAACTAGAAATACAGTGATCTTTTCTGTGATATGTTTATTATTAACTATAGGAGAATGTGAAACAATTTGGCACACACTCTCCTTTGCTTCACGATTGGCCTTCAAGACAGCTACACTTTCTTCCTTTTAACTCAAAATACTTTGAGCAAATTTTGGGAAACTGCTTAATTGGGTCACATATGGAAATTCACCTGATGGTGTTCAACAAAGACCTATATTTCAGCAAAATTATATTGGCTACAAAAATGTAAATTATATACATACAATGGAATACTCTGAATTTAAACCTCTTGCACACTAGACACCTATTATTTTTGCATGCTAGTGATTTAAACAGAATGTTCATCCTGCTTTCTAAATCATACTCAAATAGTTTCAGCTGGATTGCTCCAAGTTTACTGCAGATTGACGACCTTTAAATCTTTAAATATGCGAGGTATTTACAGTGTTAGACTGAGGTGGTAGACCCTTCCACTGGAAAATAACGGATGTACCCAAGAATATATTTCGGCACAGTAAGCATTGGAATCCAAATCATTTATGGATTGAATGCATCTCAAAGAGTTGAGTGTCAATAATACAGTGATGTGTCAGTCAGTACAAGTGAGCAGTGAGTCAGAGTACAATGATGGGAAGGATTGACTGCTTACTCCTTTGATCCACAGAATAAGTCACAGATGTTGCCCTGCACTTTTAAATGTCAGATTCTCTCTTTTAAATTGTAAAAAGACTACATCCATACTGCAGTCAATATTTGGGAATCCCGATTAGAATACAACAAGGTTTCTGTGAAAATTCATTCTCTGTAATCATGAAGAACTCAATGTTGACCTGGGAAGAAAAATATATATTGGCCTTTGCTTGTGCATTCAGTTTTGTGACCTTTAATTGATTATTTCTGTAGTCTGTTGACTAGATTTTCTGTTATAGTATGCAAAGAAGAGAATGACTCTTTGCAAGTAAGGTCAGCTGTATAAAATACTACAGTGTTCAGGCATTTGTGCCTAGAGCAAATTAAACGTCTTCAATATTCTTAAGCAGCAACAGTCACGGTCAAAGCTCTAATTTAAAGTTGCCCATTGGCCGCCTGTCATTCCGCCGACAGGAGGTGGAGACGCCCACCAGGGAACATAGATTGCCTTTGGTTATCTGCTTTTGCCATCCCCATACCCCATGCTTCAGAATTAGTCCCCTGCTTGTATTTCAATCTAGGTTAGCAGTAGCAGGCACAAGTTATCAGACATCCAGATCTGCTGAGCTGGATTTTCTATGCCTTATTTTCTGCACTGCAGACGCATGGCCTATTTTCTTCTGAAAGAAATGTCAAAGATTTACTCTTGTTCCATAATAAGCCTAATAAACCTTTTTTATAAAGATGTATTTGCACTAGAAGGTTCAAAATGCCACCTTCTGGTCTGACTTTGCTCTAAGAGTTCTTACAGCATTGCATATTTTAAATCATGCATGCAGTGTACTACTATGCTTTGTGAGGATAAAAACCTAGATGAATATTTAAATAAATAGCTTAATGTTTGTTTAGTATACTTGCAAAATTTGCATTGTTTTGAGAAGCTTAGTTTTCGTCTAACTCGAATTCAAAGTATGTTTGTGTTGTATTTTGACTAACTGTATTGAGTTTTTTATATTGAAAAGGCAGGACATTTATTTTCTTGTTTCCAAAAATAACATGAAATCAGCCCTATTTGATGCCGAGCCTTTTTCCTCTTTCATGGGGTTTCATTGATCTAAAGTTGTCAGAAGTTCTTAAACTCCAGAAACACGTTTCCGGCAATAAACAACATTCTCAGTTAAGTGTATTATCAGATCAGAATGACAGAACTAGCAACTAGAACATGATAATAAAGCAGAAAGGGTGAAATTGTGGTAAACTATTTTACATCTATTGGCAGTTTTATTATTATTATGAATATTATTATTATTATTATGATTTATTAAAAGTAGAAATTAAAACTTGATGTGAATAGAACTGTAGTCAGCAGTTCTTGCCACAAACAGGGTTCAGTTGATTTAAATCTTCCTTCCCTGTGCAAAGGTATTGTTGTATCCTTGATTAGCTAAGCTAAAACCTGAGGCTAAGGGCTGTTTAAGGGCACTTAAAGGAAGTGCACTGTGCATTTCTATTCAGGAGATACAGTATATAAACCCAACACATCCCTGACATTCTGCGTCTCGCTGTGCTCGGCTCGTCCCTGTTTACAGACTCATCTGGACTTGAATACAAATTATTTAAGACTGCAGATGTGGAGTTTATTCAGAGACAACCTTTCTGGAATGATTGCAATGTGCTCCCCAAGGTTAAACGTCCAACCTAAGGGAGTAGAAGAAAAAAAAACTACTTCAGTTTCCCATTTGTGTGGCATATACTGTATTTGGTTCCACTTTTGCTAAATATTGTGTTCCAGGTCACAGTTTCTAAAGATTGTCAATATAAACAGATGTGAACTCCAAGATGGAAATAGTCATATCTTCTTCATCCATAGAGCTGCCATTAGAGCTTTAATATCCACCATGAGATAACATAATTATAGACAAATATACATGGGTTGAGCAACATACAGGTATGACTGATTTTGTACTGAATCAGAGCTGAAGCACCAGGGGCGTATCTGTGGGTGGGCCTGGGTGGGCACTTTATTTTGTACATAATGAAATATGAATGAGCCAACGTGGGGTCAAAAGCTAGCCACCCAATGAGTTTATATCTGTTGATATACTACGCTGATAATGTGACCAGTAAAACACAAATGAACATTATCAGAGTCTCCTTGTCTTAATCCTCAGAGCACTGAGCTCACCGCAACTGCTCTACGCATCAGGACTACAGCGTTCTCACACTAATCACAGCGCTTGGTATAGTGCAGTGAATTACTTAATTGTAACAAATAAATATGATCATATGAAACCTATATATCAAAAGAAACGTAAGACATTGAAGTTTACAGAAATGTGCATTAGCAAAGAAACCTAAGTTATACAGACACCATTTTTATTCTCAAAAGTTGTTTTTAAAATTAACCTGGCTTATAAACACTTAATAAAATACAAAAACCCCACAGATGTTTACAAATAATTGTTCAAGAGATAACATCAGTTTTGCAAGGAGCGTAGCTGTCTGGAAGCTCATCAGAACCACAGGCAAAACAACAAAAACAAAACAAAAGAAATTGGCCAGTCGGGTTTGCTGTGTTCAATAAGTATAAAAGCATCTTCAAATGTACTTATTGTTGTTGACATTATTACCACCAGTAACATTTAATCATTACAATAATAATACTAAATGTACATTGCTTACTTTGCATTGATTGTAAACGCATGTGTTTGACTGCAGATGTGCAGATCTTATTTACTGTGCAATCGGACGGTCGGGTTTGCGGTGTTGAATACATCTCGGACTACTACTACTACTGTGTATTTCTTAATCTTAGCGGTTTTCTTTTGTGTCAATTCTCTAAAAGGGGATTCTGACATTTAGGTTGACCAGCTGAAATATTTTCTGCTGCATTGGAATATGATATGAAGCTAATAGAAAGGACATTATTAGCAACAAAAATAACATTTAATTTGTGACTTTTGACTGTCTGTCAGAGTAGCTTCCTGTACGTATTGCAATAATAATAGTTACATTTACGTAGGGCCACCCATTTTTTTGTGCCCACCCAAAGAGAAAATCCTGCCAATATATATTGTGTGGTATGGAACTGAAAGAGAAAATCACAATTGTCTCACCTTTCCATTAACAAATCAATGAACGTAATTTTTTTGCAAACCCATTGGGATTTTGTTATTAACACCTGTGTCCACGCATAAAGCAGAATGGCATGATTTGATTGGAACCCTTTCTAAAACGGTTGTCCTAAAGAAAGACGTATCCTGTCCGACTGGATGTTTTTAAAGTCTGTCTGTGTCCATGTACAGCTACTTGTGATGTTGTTTTTTAAACTTTTTTTAGACACTCTTTTTCTGAATCCAGAGCTCCACTTCTTCTGTCTTTCGTATGATGCAGCTGTGAAATTAAAAAGTTATTTTTTAATTGTGTTTTGAATTCCTGAATTTTGTTTGTGAGGGTGGTGTTCCCCTCTGCAGGCGGTGATGAGAAGGCATGTCTTTGCATAGCTTGACCCCGGTCTTCCATCTCAGATGTCTAATTTGCAGCTTTTCACTTTTACAGCCTCTTTTTATGAGCTTATTCTGAAAAGCACATATGTATAAAATACAAATTACACAGCAGAACAGAGGTGTGAATCATGCTGTATCCCACACACACCTCGCAGGATTCAACCTTACATGTGTGGCATATTCTGCTGATAAGGAATATTATTACTTTAGAAAATTAATATAATTTTCCTGTCTTTCCAGCTCTCCCCTTGCTTTTGCAGTGGTATAAAACGACCACCACAAATGACCCAGCATGTTTATTTCTAAATTTATAATACCACATTGTTCTTATAACATGACATAATTCCTACGATATGTGTACTTAATAAACATTATGGATTGGTTCACAAATTGAATTGTTATAATGTCAGTCTTTTCCGTAGGAGTTGTGTCTCCTAAGACAAGTGCTTGGCTTCACTTCAGGTTATTAGGAGTCCCCTTACAGGCCCGTCTCAGTCACTGTGGCCTTCGCTGTCTCCTGGTTTGCAGGAGCACGCCATCTGGAGCGAGCACAAGAAATGAGGATCGGCCTTTATTAACAGAGGGGGGCGATTTTTCATTGCATTTTGTAATAATGAAGAGGGAGTACTCATGTCAGCGGAGCTGCTGCTTCAGAGCTGCTCTTTTGTGCCTAAATGGAAAAAGGCTGCAGGGGACAACAGGTCCTCCACCGGTGTCTTGTTTATTAATAATTATTTTAAATATGCCCATGCATTCCCAAGACGCATGTGCTGCTTGTCTCTTGTCCTCTCAAGCATCCCCAGAAAAGCATCTCCGCATCGGGCCTCCCAAATCAAACCCGAACCCAAAAACCTGCAAACGGGCTTTTTGTTATATTTAGAAAACAAAATATTTTTAGTTCAGCACAACCAAGTTCCAAATCTGCATATTCTCCTCGTGTGCACAGTAAAAGTTTCTATGTAAGGCACGGCAAGCTTTCATTTGCTATTTTCTCTCATTTTGGCAAGCCCCATTCTGATATCACTACCCTGGAGAAGACGCGAGTGGCAAGGGTAGTAATTAGGCGTCTCTTATTGTTGCTATCTGCCTGTGCTATCTTACACTCAGTGCACCCACACTCGAGGTGAGCGCAGGAAACAGAGCAAGTCAGCCGCCGGGCTGTAATGTGTGCACATCACCAGTTTCTATAGCACAGTTACACAGGTCAGTGTAAACTATCTGATCTTTCCATTCACGGTCCCGGCCAAGACATATGTGACACACATTTCCTGCCTTTTACAATAAAAACATGCATTGCCTGGCCCATGGGCAGCCCTACTTGTATAATGGTTATAAACATATCACTGTGTTTTAGGAAATGTACTAATGTATGCATAGTATAGCTGATGATATTATCCTTTTATACACAGGGTTAGAGAATAGACAGCTTCTATAATGGGTATTTCCATTTCCAGCATCATGAGTGCTTTATTAGCAAACATACTGCAGGCACCAGTGAATGCGTCTAACCTTGAACTGCATTTAAAAACAAATGTTTTTAAAAGCTTTAGATTAATCCAAAAGCAACCGCATTAATATAGTCATGCCAAATCGTTACACTTCTACATTACTGTCTAGCTTTTGGACCCAGAAGGATCCATCTATACTACGAGGCCGGGTCTGACTGTCGTCTCTCAACTCTTTAGTGCTGCACTGGACATATCACATGAAACTGTCAATTTGCTGTTAATTGACATTAACAGTTTACGGCCAAAACCTGGTGAGGCATAATTAAGTATTCTGCCAGTGTATTACCAGCTTTGGTACAATTACTATATCTCTACAGATATCTCTACTTGGTAAGTGAACAATTAACGCTCATAACACTCGAATTAACATAAAACCTAAAAAGATTTAGGCAAACCATGTGTGTAAAGAAGGCATATAGGTAGCCAGAAAAGTCATGGTATATTCATGTGCCATCGTTCTACATATCTCATTAAAACCTAACAATATTTTCACTTGGTTTTACAATCAGTCTAACCAAATGCAGAACAGTTAAACATTAAAACGGCAGTTATTGGGCTATAATTACCCTGGAATCTAGACCCAGGAATGAGTTTCTAATCTGCATTCCTGTCAAAATAATATAACACAAAATATTCACTGTCTGTAAATTTTGTATGTATCAACATAAAATAGATCTTGTCATGTTGAACAATAAATATTCATATATACATATATACATTTTGTTTTTAACATTTTGAGTACTGTCAAAAAATCTGATGCCTGACAGCTCATATAGAAACTGTTTTAACAAAGAAAGAAAAGATAAAACTGGCCCATATTAATTGAAGACTTATCACACCACAATAGGTTGATTTTAAATTGGCTCTGGCAGATTTAATATGTTCAATTGAAAGATAATTAAATTGGGTATACTAGGTCTGTGGATAATGGTGCTGAACATACAATTCTTAGTATTTTTGCATCCAACCTAGGACTTTTGTTAAGGCTGCAGCTGCATGTGTTAAGAATCAGCTCGAAAGACTAATTACTGAAGCTGTGGAAAAAGGAATTAATTTTTTTTTTTCATACTTCTGTATTAATTGCTGCCATAAAAATATGACAGCAGTGTAAATTAATTTACTTTTGAGAGAAAAAAATGTCATAGTAAATAATTAGAATTATAAAATAATAACAATAGTAATAATTTGTTGCAATATACATAAGCAGTCCAGGATAATTGACTGCCTATTTGATACATACAGAGAGCTGTGTATTGTGAGAGCTGATATTGTATTGTCTTAAAAGTTTGCAGAGTACTCAAAATAGTTAATTGGTTATGTAAAAATAACACTTTTGCAGGTTGGTATCCTATTGTGTTCTGCTTCTCTTAATCAGAGAGGTTGTGTGGATTGTGTGTTAATAAACTGGTACCATTGGTGGTGCTGAAATATCAGCACATCCAGCATTCCCGGGGTTAATCCACACAGGTGGTAATGTCATTCAGAGGAATGCATCGGCGCCGTCTTGTTCAGCAGTGGTGCCCCTCAGGCCATAACTCCCTCACTGTCAAAATACACAACATCCCTGTAATAAAGATATAAATTGACTGTAGGTGGAAAGCCCTGACTTCCACACGATAAATCTTAACTAACAGGTACACATACAGCCAGAGAGAGTTAGTGTGGCTACATGAAACCCATTTTCCAGCATATTCCAACAGATACTAATTGTTTGATCATTGGAGGACTCTTTAGGGAAATTAAAGCTATTCAAGTGTGTGTACAAGGGAGATCATGTGTATTCACATCATTCCAGCTTTAATAAAAGCACACTTAACAGGTTTATGTAGGTGTTCCCTTGATTCTCTAGTTCATATTTCTCGTTCTTTACTACAGGGCTGGAAGTGGGTCTGTTAATTGATCTTGGAACAATGGAAAGTCATGAAAATAAAAAGCAAGAATTACACTGTAGTGCATTAAGATATTACTGGATGGGGGGCTATGGCAATTGATAGTTAGACAGATAGATGAATAGATTCATATGTATATATTCTTCATCTACATGCTTGCCTACTATGAAGCATTGTAAAGTTTAAGGTGTATCCCAGAGCATGCAATAATGTTTGAGGGCCAAATAAACAGTGTTACAAAACCTAGTGAACAACTCCCTCCTGCTGACAGCATTAGCTATTGCTGTCCAATGAGAAATGCTACATTTCTAACAACACATCGAGGGTTATACTAAAAAAACATCCGTCCTTATCTCTTGTAAAAACAGCTTTGATGTTTCAAAGGTTTTCCCCATCATGGCTTTTGACATCTTACAAGTCGAGCGCAATTACACTGCCTGACAGCTGCACAAATTGGCTTAAAAGAGGTTTGTGTGGCAAAGCCTTTGATCAGGTGTTCTTACTCTTGTAACACAATGTTCAGGTGATTTTCTAAGTCCCTGATGTAAAATTGTTAACGGAGCTCAAGAATCTCTCGTCATGTAGGTAACTAGTTTGACCTGGAGGTGGATTGGGTATAAAGTAGTTTGTAGAAGTAAACAATGTCTGAAGTGCCTAGGGATGTTAAACAGTTTAACTGAAATGCTGAATAAATTGAAGTAACGGGTTAATTATAAAGACTAAACATACATTTCAATTATATAGTTTATTTTAGGATGTGCAGTTAAAATCGACTAAATAGTTTTGCATACAGCCATTTTGAATATTCTACAATTCCGTAAATTATACATCAGTATTTCATATTATTAAGATCTCTTTTATTTTACTGATTAATGTAGAATATATTAATGTTCATATCTCTGGTTCTGGAGCTCTTCATGGCATCTGGTAAAACAATGCAACTGTAAACCTTTTAGTAGAATCATTCTCCTGCTGCGTTCTCCTCAAATGAAACAAGTGGGGCCTCTTTTCTTTCGTAGCCACAGAGCAGTGTTTAGCTTTTCTCGGTTTAAGGAAAAATGTGCAGTCGTGTGATTAATGAATTTGTCCTTTAAGCCTACAGTTCCTAGTAAGCAACACAGAAGATCATCACTGGACTCATAATGATGATGATATGGTTTTATAACATAGCTTAAACTGATGCCAACTGTTTCTGTGAGAAGTTTACCTCCCCAGAATGTTCATTTTGTGCATTTAAAATTGTGTGATGAGAGATCTGGGAGGTCTTTTTCTGGATGAACATGCGCTATATTGTAAAACTTTATGAAACGAGAAATACTTTAGTAAAATATTGTTTTCAGAGCTTTTATGGTTGAAGCCAAGTCAATGGCTGTGTGGACTTTAACCTCAACTATTGTTGTAAGAGATCAAAGTAGGAAAATTTCAAGACTGCCAACTAGTCTTTGGCGTGTTAGAAATGTTGACAAAATGTCAGGATCTTTCGACATTGGGTGTCTGGGGCACAGTAATTGTATGGTTTTAAGCAGAAGCGTTAATAGATAAATATCAAGAACAGCTTCATGAATGCTAAGTGTATTGGCAGGCTATAATTATCACAAGCAATACTTTTGAGACTGAGGCTGAATCAGTTTTTTTTTTAATGTAGCTGAACATTAGCAATTACCGTCTAACCTGTGCGAAGCAAGATGTACAAAGTGTTTCCCTGTTCTATAGTGTGCTCTCTATTCTCAACACTTTTGTGATGCTTTTGTCTGGCTGTGTAATTATACCTTTGTTTTCGTACTTTCGCACAATTTCCTTTATTTTGTCATATTGTATATTGGGTGATTCATTAATTGTGCAGCTGTGTTGGAGCATAACACAAGGTATAGGGATGATATTATGCAAAAGAAAATGTCTACTACTGTGTTTCAAAATAATGGCAATACAGAATTAAAAACAAAACTGCTAACTGATCAGTCATTTCACTTTCATACCATATCTTGAATTTTTGAGAGTGTCTGTGATTTGGTCAAAGATCTAGTGACTTTAACGATATAGCTAGATCCTATCTTCCTGTCCATTTTACAGCATTTCATTTTTTAACCATGTGAGCGTGTGTATATAGCGTATTAATGGTTAGACATTTTGACCCCACATATTCCAAGCCTAGCTTGTTCTTCAAACAGGAGAAAGCAAGTGCTGCAGCATTTACTCCTCTCCAAGTTTGGCCCAGCTGGGTACACCTTCAACACTATTGTCCATCAGCGGTCTGATTACCACCCAAGAGCAGACATAGGATTTCTCTATCTAATGAATCTGGCAGGCTCTCAGTCTTCCTATGTGTGCCTAACTGCTTCATTATAATTTCATGAAGGGTTAATCAGAAGGCCGGGATTGCCACTATTAAAGAGATTAGAAGATGCTATCTCCAGCGCCTGGTGTCTCATAATGTCTTTCCCTGGAGGTGTAACGGGGCATAGCTGAGCTGACTGCTAAACGTGCTTTTTTCTTATTATGCGTCTTCACATCAATCTGATTATGTTCAAGGGGATGAGGGGGGTCTTAAAGGGACAGTTAGCAATAATGTATTTTCACAGACACTTTACCTAACATTACTTAAAGCCAAAAGCATATGACATGCATGCACTGTATTGTATGGGGTCTGCTGTTCCTGGGAAGCCATCAGAGACTTCCCGAACTCCAACTGTAGTTCTATCTAGTGACGTTTAAAGTACATTGCTAAAGCTTTAGATAGTTACCCCCGTATCTCCTTTCAAAGCGCTGGAGCCAAATCCGAATGGAGTTCCTCTCTCCATGATTGGTCCAAGTGTATATCCTGAAACCATTGGAAGGCCCCTTCTCCGGAGCAGGAAGGGACACTTTCCTCTCATACTTCCCTAGGATAGATTATGTCTGGCCTTGGCGACGGGGCTTGTTGTGGGCGGGCTGGTTGTTCTGGGAATGGAGACTGAGCCTTCTCAGCCCGCTAGGCTTCCAGTATGCGGGCAGGGTGCCAGGGTTGCGGAGCTGAGTGTGCAGCTGCCTTTGCTGTACCGGCTCTGTGGATAACTAGATAACATTTTCAGAGTAATTAATCCGCCCTCATTCAGCTTTCTGTGAAACATATTGTACTGGCACACGCTGCCCTTAGAAAGTGTGCATTGACATTTCATATGGGAGAAACAGCACGAGTTCAGATGGCTCTTCTGTCCAGTGATGGAGAAGCCTTTAGATCGAGCATTTTGTTTTTCAATTTGTGTTAAACAGTGGTTCCCCAGGCCCGATATTTATGTCTCAAACGTAAGGTGTGTTTTCTATTAGCAACACTATTGCATTAATCTGAGTGACTCTCTTATCTGCCATGGCTTCTGAAGTAATCAAGTGGCTCCCACTCTCCCTCTATATTCATTATAACAGGTTAAAAAAGGTACATTTGGATGTTATTTTTATTTTCAATACATACCAACAAACCACAGAGAATTATCATATATTAATTGTTATTTATATTGTAATATCTGGGATACTGTGCCAAACAGACTTCATGTGATACACAGTTGTGGTACACCAATACAGTACCTACCTCATTATTAGCCTTTGAAACAGGCAGAATCGCAATATATTTCATAATCATGAAGTATCAAATGAGTGGGAGTCTCTAACAGAGTTCTGAAATGAAAGGGATTTAAGAGGTTATCTGCTTCTTAAAAGGTCTTGGAATTGGACAGAAAGAGGTTATAAAGACAAAACACAAAGCTTAAGTCTGAAAGAATCAGAACAGAACTGTATGTATGTCTGTTAAAGTATGTGT
Source organism: Amia ocellicauda (assembly GCF_036373705.1). Lineage (NCBI taxonomy): Eukaryota > Metazoa > Chordata > Actinopteri > Amiiformes > Amiidae > Amia > Amia ocellicauda. The sequence goes on along the minus strand of NC_089867.1, from coordinate 11,815,604 downwards.
GTTTATGTGCATATGTGTGTCTATTTCTTCCCAGTTCATATGTAAAAACAATGCAGACAGTAAATAAGTGATCTTTATAATATTAGGAGCAGTATAATCAGCAATCAGACTGTTAATATTATTTTCTTCAGTGTCATATATTAGTGAGTACACACACTTGGTTAAAATTAAAGTAAATTTGATATAACACCGATTTAAGATTTTTATTTATTTTCCTTTTTTTGAGCTGTCCGTTATGGAAGTATTGATCTTATCTGCGTGTCTTTAATATATACTAATGAAAAATGTGGCATTTAATATAGAAAGGCAAAGAGCACCTATTGCATTCCAGCTAGAGGAGAAAGATGTTTGTATAATGGACAAGGGGACAAGCACATATGAGTGATGCTTTGCCAAGAAGACCTTCTTTGGCAGATACCTTTATCAAGGAAGATAGTGGAGGAATGATGTGGGAGGATATAATTTGTGTAGGGTAAGACCTAAGAGAAGGAATAAAATACAGATACTTTTTCCTATCAAACAATCGCTTGATTACACTTATTACTAAAGTGCTGGTAAAATTAAAGATACAAATAAACACGATTCATGAAAGGGCTCTGCCACAAATCAGAATAATAGTTGTTATACACACAAGAAAGGCTAATAAATACCAAGGGATGTTTATGTGTGGGTTTGTGTGCCTACGAGAAGTTGATACTGTGCATTTGCATATAATATATACATCCATAGCTGTTCCTCAGAAGTTTCTTAAGTGATCTTTCTCCACAATAAAGTATCCACCAGCGGCCTGAGTTTTCCTGGCATGGCAGTCTGACAAACCTCAGCATCTTGCCTTAAAGCAGCACTACACTCAAGCTCTGCTGAATACAGCAGATTAAAACCCACAGAGAGCTTTCAGATATCTTTCTTTCAGCTCCGGCCTTATCTTAATTACATTTCTATTCCTTAAAGACAATAAGCCTGTTATTATAGTGTGTTCTGCATGTTTTTCTGCAGTCACCAATTTCACCCTGCCTCCTGGAGAACCAATGTTTGAGGAAAAAATTCAGATTAAAACAATTACAAAGCAGCATGAGAGAAACAAGTGGATATCGAGAGGCCATTAGGCAGAAGATAAGTGTTACTGAATTACACGGCATAAGCAGCACTTTGCTGGTCCCACTTTCAGTGTCAAGTGACCCCTGACAAACACCTTCATTGGACAATAAAGCAGTGCTTGACATTGGGGTTCAGGTACAATCCTGTGACCTCATTTTAAAGCCATCAGGTCTTGGATACCTCTTGCAAGTAATGCAGAAATAGAAATGATAATTGTAACCTTAACTTGAAGTCACTGTGTGTGGGGAAAGCAGTGTTTGAATCCAAGTGAGGCGTTGATCTATGCACGCCTTTGTTTGCAGTGTAATCGTCTGTACATTGATTACAGCTCTGAAATATCCCAGTTTAATAATATATGCTAAATGTTTAATGAGTAGAGGGGAAGAAATCTGATGTGCCTAGGACTGTGTACGTATTTAATGTGCATGTAATATTAGGCCATGAAGGTTCTAGCATTTTAATCATAATACATAATTTTGAAATAATCAAAGCAGCTTTGAGATTAACTGTAATTATGTTTTTGTTATAACAAGTGTTAGCAAGGCACACAGAAAGAAAGACATTTCATCTTCTGTTAATATATATATATATATATATATATATATATATATATATATATATATTAGCATCTCATAAGATATGCTTTTTGGACTTGTCTTAGTTGTGATTTATTTTCTTGTCTCCATAGTGTTCCCTCTGCTTTAATTTGAGATGCATCTGAATTGTTCTGGGTTACATATCGATTTCTGCGTGGACTCCTATAAAGGGTATCTGTAACCTTTTGTCTTGCAGCAGTCCTATGCTCCAGCTCTTCACCCCATGGCTCCCCCCAGCCCCAGCACAAACAGCAGCAGCAACAGCGCTGGCGAGCAGCTGAGTAAAACCAACCTGTACATCCGCGGCCTTCCCCCCGGCACCACTGACCAGGACCTCATCAAACTCTGCCAACCGTGAGTCCCTGCCGCCCACTCACCTATTTCCCAAATACGCAGACACACACAAGCACTAAGAGGCCTTTGTCATGGGGGATTCTGCCAAAGACAAATATTCAGAAAGTACAATAGTGTGCTTTCCCACTACCAGGGCGCTGCACAAATGAAGCATGTTTAAAACCCAGTTGCATTGTGGCTTATTTTTAAATAGGAACTATTGTGGCTGTTTTTAGTACTGTATAATTTCTTTTGTTTCATGCTTTAGTTTATTTGTTTTGTTTTGAGTTAAGAAATATATGATTATACTAAATCGACTGATTGTACTAAATTGGATGGCCCAGTTTCAAAACTGAGCATGTGGGTTTCGAAACACATTGTTCTCTCCTTCATTATTGTTGTTATTGTTTTTTTCTCCATATTACTTTAGGTATTTAAAGCTGTGTTAAATCATGTGTACTATGCAGTGATGTATTACATTTTTTAGTTGCCTAGCAGTAATTGGACAAATCTGATATGTTGTGTGACTCTTGTCGTTTTAGAAATGTCATGTGCAGTTTAGATTCTGGTTCTGTCTGGCCAAACTGCACAGAACTATATCTTTTAGACAATTAGAGACACTCACACTACATATTAGCTTATTATAAGTGATACACATACCTGTTAGTTTTGCAAATATCTTAACAGTGAAACTAATTTTATATATATTATTTAACCCCCTTCCACACACACACACACACACACACACACACACACACACACACATATTTAGGTCCAGGATCATCCCTAACAGACCCAATTATATAATGCTCTGCACAAGATGACATTTCTGCAGCAGATAAGATATATAGGGATGTTTGGAAGTGCATCCTCAGTGCTTGGCTGGTTCCTCATATGTGAATTATAACATTCTGCTCAATGTTTTATGTCAAAGTCAAATCGTTTTCTAGCTTTCTGAACCCAGTTGAAATGACCTGGAGAGAACACCAGCAGGAATGTAAAAACCGAGTGATCTAATTCAGATCTTTACGCTTCTCACAGAAATGAATGCAATGATTTCATAAAGAGGCTTTCATGAGAGCACTTTTTAGCTCACATCTGGTCGTTAAGATATTTAACACATTGTAACCCTCCTAAAGTTCATCCAGTTGAACACTAATAATAAGTATAATATTTTTCATCATAAGTTATGTAGGTACTGCAGTTACAGGAAACATGAAGTAGCATTGCATTTATTCTTTTATAAAAAAATGGACAGCTCATTTTGCACATAATATACATGCACAGACGCAACCATTCTAGTTTTACAAGTTTACAATAATAAGTCAGACTGCTATTATACTAGTGAAATGGATTCCTAAATCAATATGTGTATCATATTTCTAAAGAGAAATCTGTCTGTTCAAAGAGACAAAAATATGATCAATATATCTGTCTATCCACCTATCTATCTATTATTTACAGCTATGTGCACAGAGCGCATATACAGCACTGTTGGTACCCCCCACTATTCAGAATGATTCATTATACCTTCATTATGACTTAATTTACTGCCACAGTGTTCACCTATGACAAGGAACTGACCTTGGGAGAAGTTTTCGCTTCCCACTCCAGCTGCGGCCCAGCTGAGGGCACTGGGGGCTCTTTCTGTGCAAGGTGACCTACCGCACAGGGCACGGAGAGAGAGGAGCCTAATGGTGCCAACGAGACAGACCACAATTCATATCCCCTAACATTACGACGAGCAAATGTGCGCTTTCACGTTCCTTCACTTTATTTTATTTTTTTAAGTTGACGTCATTAAAAAAGAAATGGAGAAATTGCAAGCTAGTTAAAAAGCACAGTAGTCTTTTTCACCCACACATGCATTTATACTCGGGACACTTGTATGAAATGACTGTCTATAGACAAAGCCTCAGCATTATTTGTACATCCATAGATAGAGTGCATCACTGGCACAGATCCGACATTTTTTTCAGGCACGAGCTGCATGGAATTAGTCAGGGTACAATTTTAAAGGTCAGTCGGATAATTTAGCTTGTTATTAGAGGAGACACCAGAGAGTCTGACCTGTGTTAGTCTCCTTCTCTGTATCCGGAGCTGCGAACTTCACTTCTCGCAGTGCTTGGTATTCCCTGCAGCTCTCCCATTCACAGTGCCAGTGTTGCATGACCCGGCTAAGCCTCTTGATTCCTAAAAGCAGGAAAATGTGATTTTAAAAAAACACACTGAAATTTACTATGCAGTGAGGTTTTCATTCCAGGTTACTGTCCAAGAAGTTACAATAGCATTTTGAAAGGTCAGGGTCTGTTGCAATCTGTGGTTGAGCACATATAGGGACTCTCTTGCTCCCCTAGCTTCTGTCCTAACGGCTCTGTCATAAGGATTGACCTCTTTCCGTTCTGTGCGCCAGCTTCCAGGTCTCATTATATCATGGGCACAACATCACTTAAATCTATCACATGAATATTCTAGAAATATCTCTTCCGATAGCCTTCCTGTGAAACAGCATGCAAAGTTTATTTTCCACATATTCTTTATAGAGATATAAGTTTCTTTCAGTGTGAATACCTTGTTTATAAAAGTTGATGCATTTTCATTAATTTGTCATATGTAAAACTTGTAATGAGTCATCAAACCAATCTGAGAAAAAAACATTGACAAAACATGCAATTCATGTCATCTGACGTGTCAGAAAACAGATTGTTGAACAGATTGTATACATCTACATCTGTATGTCTGTTGTATGTTCAGGTTCTCAAAAACCGGAGAAAAACATTAATTCTTCAGAACTGGAGATGTATATGTTTATATAATACTATTTAATATAATTGAACTGTGCATCAGTCATTCAGGGATGCAGTCAGATGTAAGGGGATAAACCTATCAGCAAAAAGACATACAATGTATATATACATTACAAGCACCATAATAATAATGATTATAATAATAATAATACATTTAAAACTCTGTGCATGTGATAGAGAGAGGGTTTGGACTAGAGATTCATAATAATCATTCAGTCATGTGGAAATCAGGAGATTAACGAAATTGAAACATCAACATGATGTATTGCACAGGAAAAGTAGCCAAAGATTAACTTTGGATGGCATATACATAGTCTTGGAATAAACACACATTAGATTTATAGTAATCCTGAAATGAGTTGGTAAGTAATCCCACTAGGTAGCATTTGCCAATTTAATAATTGTTAAGCATGTCATATCTTCTCTCTTATAGTAGATAGTTTAGAAGAATCACCTTGTTTGAAAGGGATTCTTGATATTGAAAGATTTGACATTTGAGAGGTTTCTGGTTTAAACTGTATTTTTCAAACTTTAATGAATTCTGAAGTAAATATTATCAGTTCTTGTCAGATGGCTTTCCCTCACGCAGATCTGAAAGACATATGGACACAGGAAGGTTAAGCAAAATAGAGTTTGCCCAAATATTACTGCTAGGGATATTACTCATGACTTTTGGTAGTGACAATATTTAACTGCAGATTCATTCAGAAGGTCAAAATACAAAACCCAAAAGGGGGGATATCAGACAAAGGAGAGACATCCGTGATGATGGGGGAGAGGCCGCTGGGGGAACAAGCGCCAGGTGAATGGAGAAGCAGAAACAACAGATGTGTCTTCAGTACAGACTTGAAGGACAGAAAGGGCAGGGGCCTCTTTAACAATCACAGCCACCGCGTTCCTTTGAGGGAGAAGTGCAGCCGGTGGTGCAGAGCAGTTAGCAGAAGATCTCAGTTGTCATATAGAAACATTAGGGCTCAGCAAATCAGAAAGACATTCATTATGTTAATGACCTGAAGAGGCCAGCACTTAAACTAGAGCTGGTGGACCTAACATTAAAAATAAAAAATGCATTTGAAAATTCACAAATCCCAATGTAACTTCTTACAGACTTACAGAAATAGTTTGAGTAAACCTCTTAATTGAAAGAGTGCACCATCTTTTCAAGTGCGCCGTATTATAATTGCTGTGTTTGCCACAGCCCTTTTGAGGCAATTTTCCCATGAAAGTGATGTTACCACAGTCCTGTCAGAGATCCAGCGCCACAAGAAACTAATGGGAGACAGAGGAAAAGACAAGAAGTGGAAAACAAAAGCTTATAATTGTAAACAAATCCAGTTTCGCAAGTAGTGCCTATGTACGGACCTACAAAAAAAAAAAAAAAAAAAATTGAATAAAGGTTTCAGTTTGTTTTGTAGCTGAAAATAGAATACAAAACACACCAAATATGCTTCAGCCATCTGTAGGAATAATTGGAAAAATAGTTCTGTTGGTTATTAAAAAAAAAAAAAAAGTTACCTTCTCTCTATCTCTGTGTAGTAATTTTCCTATTCAAGTTGCCAGATGTCTTTCAGCAGAAATTTATCAAAGCCCAGCCAGTTATATCAACACAGTAAATTAAACGAAATGGCCGGCTGGCATTCACAACTTCAGTAGTAATGAATATTCTTCCATGGCTGGAGAAGAGTTCACCTCAGATGGCCTCCGTGGGTGTCTGCGCAGGTTAACAGCTCAGGGACTGACTTCATTTAGCAAAAGTGAAAAACCTTTGAAGACAAAATCATAAAACCCCTAAGTGTAAGCCTTGCCCTGTGTCTAAAGATGTCCCCAGAATGTATTTTTTAATAATTTTCTAAAATGCAGTCTTGAGAAGAGAAGTTAAAGGCTGATTAACACACATGGCTAACATATTTGCTTGCCTTTCTGTTTTGGACCCAGGTTACAGTGCAAGAACTGTGATTCAGAAAAAATATAGCATTCTCATGACATCTATTTAAATAATATAGCTGTGCTGGTCGTTTCAGTATTAAACATCCTTAATATATTTTTGTATTGATCGTGAAAAATTTAAGTAACTGTTGTCAATATATTTTGTCATTTTCTATGTGTGTGTGTGTGTGTATGTGTGTGTGTATATATATATATATATATATATATATATATATATATATATATACACATACATACATACATATCTGGAAAAAATTAAGAGACCATTTAACATTGATTTCTGAACTTGGAGTGGTCTCTTAATTTTTTCCAGAGCTGTATATATATACACACACACATATGCATAGACATAGACAAAGACATAATATACATATATATATATATATTATATTTACAAATATTATGTGTTATTTTCTTCAAAGTATAGGCCTATATATTTTCCAGCTTCTGTATCACTGTTGCATTTAGTGACTAGGATTAAGACCCATACATGAGCACTGGTAGGATGCATTGATCAAACACTTTTCTCTTTAGGCAAGTGGGGAGATTTCCCTTCCGTAGCATGTGGTTTCTTCAATATGTACTCCATCCCATTTTCACGCTTTTGATTTCTTACATAAGATCTCCATCTCCGTTGATTTGTTGTCCAAGGTAGACAAAGTATTTTGACTTGAAGTATCTTTTGATCTACTTCAGCTTTCTCAGTTTTAACAAAGCTGTTGACTTTGGTCTTACTCACATTTGAGTCCAGGTTTTTTTTTGCATTGAAGAGCTTTTGAATTTGCAGCTGTAGGTCTTCAGGAGTTTTTGCAAAGATTGCAGATTTGCAAATTTGCAAATTGTAGGTTCAAGTAAGCTCTATTTACCTTGATTCCATGTTCTTCCCAGTACAAGGTCCTGATCACTTCTTCAAGAGTTGTTGTGTCTCCTTGATGTACTCCTTTATAAATCTTGATCTTGTCAGTGTCTTGGTGGAGTTGGATTGATGTGGCGTTGTTGTGTGTGTATATATATCCACATCAACAATCCAACTCCACCAAGACACTGACAAGATCAAGATTTATAAAGGAGTATGTCTTGTGTGTATATATACACTCACCTAAAGGATTATTAGGAACACCATACTAATACTGTGTTTGACCCCCTTTCGCCTTCAGAACTGCCTTAATTCTACGTGGCATTGATTCAACAAGGTGCTGAAAGCATTCTTTAGAAATGTTGGCCCATATTGATAGGATAGCATCTTGCAGTTGATGGAGATTTGTGGGATGCACATCCAGGGCACGAAGCTCCCGTTCCACCACATCCCAAAGATGCTCTATTGGGTTGAGATCTGGTGACTGTGGGGGCCAGTTTAGTACAGTGAACTCATTGTCATGTTCAAGAAACCAATTTGAAATGATTCGACCTTTGTGACATGGTGCATTATCCTGCTGGAAGTAGCCATCAGAGGATGGGTACATGGTGGTCATAAAGGGATGGACATGGTCAGAAACAATGCTCAGGTAGGCCGTGGCATTTAAACGATGCCCAATTGGCACTAAGGGGCCTAAAGTGTGCCAAGAAAACATCCCCCACACCATTACACCACCACCACCAGCCTGCACAGTGGTAACAAGGCATGATGGATCCATGTTCTCATTCTGTTTACGCCAAATTCTGACTCTACCATCTGAATGTCTCAACAGAAATCGAGACTCATCAGACCAGGCAACATTTTTCCAGTCTTCAACCGTCCAATTTTGGTGAGCTTGTGCAAATTGTAGCCTCTTTTTCCTATTTGTAGTGGAGATGAGTGGTACCCGGTGAGGGTCTTCTGCTGTTGTAGCCCATCCGCCTCAAGGTTGTACGTGTTGTGGCTTCACAAATGCTTTGCTGCATACCTCGGTTGTAACGAGTGGTTATTTCAGTCAAAGTTGCTCTTCTATCAGCTTGAATCAGTCGGCCCATTCTCCTCTGACCTCTAGCATCAACAAGGCATTTTTGCCCACAGGACTGCCGCATACTGGATGTTTTTCCCTTTTCACACCATTCTTTGTAAACCCTAGAAATGGTTGTGCGTGAAAATCCCAGTAACTGAGCAGATTGTGAAATACTCAGACCGGCCCGTCTGGCACCAACAACCATGCCATGCTCAAAATTGCTTAAATCACCTTTCTTTCCCATTCAGACATTCAGTTTGGAGTTCAGGAGATTGTCTTGACCAGGACCACACCCCTAAATGCATTGAAGCAACTGCCATGTGATTGGTTGGTTAGATAATTGCATTAATGAGAAATTGAACAGGTGTTCCTAATAATCCTTTAGGTGAGTATATATATATAGTTGAAGAGCTACATAGGTTTCATCAAAGTTTTTATTTAAGTCCTTATGACTGAGTTTGTATATTTAAAATAAAATGTTTTCTGGTAGTTGAGAAAGCCCAGGTATAGAGAAGCACATGTTCTCATCTTTCCAATACTTCGCAGACAACTTGAATATGATCATAATGGTGTATCCACATTAGAATCCCGCTTGTTCTGTAGGTTGGATGAAGTCCAAGGTGTCTGGAAGGTGATGAGTTAATACCTTAGTAAATACTAAATCCAAAGAAGATGGGAAGACGACCGATGGGTCTATAGTCATTCAGATCTTCCTTGTCTCCTTTCTTGTGAAGGAGAAGGATAGTTGCACTGTTCCATTTATCTGGGATTTGAGACACTTTGTGAAATGTTTTGTAAGACTTTTCTTAATTTAATTTCCAGCTTAATTCAAGATCTCCACCTTGATTCCATCATCTTCGGTTTTATTTTATTTTTTTCCCATTTTTCATATTCTTTATGGCATAAGCTACATCTTCTGGAATCACATGTGGTATTTCACTTGTGTTCATTGAGATATTTTTTTCTTCTTTATTGCCATCATCACTACTCTACATTCTTCCACTCTCTTGAGAATCTCTGAGAAACATTTTTCAGGGCAATGATGAAAAAGAGATAAATGGATCCAAGAAGAAACAGAAGTATGTGGCATCGTTAAGAGTGAAGATGTTAAAATGGCAATGGGTCGGACACACAACAAGATTAACAGACTTAAGATTGACAAAAGAAGCTATAGAATGGATCCCAAGAGATGAAAAAATACCTTGAAGACCACATAAAAGATGGGATGATGAAATTTGAAATTACTTTGATGGCGTGACCTGGAAAAGAGTCGTGGTACATTGAAAAAAGTGCAAACATCTTTGAGGGGCCTTTATGTAGCCGTACATTGGTAAAGGCTGACTATGATTTATATATGCTTCTATCAAAAGTAAATATTTTATAGTTACATTTTTTCTCTCCACCACAGACATTTGCAGTGTAGTTGGGGTATTTTACATAGCAATGGTCCCCTGTTGTCATAATGAGAATTTTAGTTTCAGTTAAAAAAATATTTTCTGAGTTTATCCCCACTACATCATGCTTGGGCTGGATAGACAAAGTGGCAGTACATATGAAAGTTGAGTTTTAAACAGTTCCTGGTGGTCTGTTTTGATGTAAGCCTTTTAAGCTCATGGCTTTTAATAAAAGGATGTGGCAGTTGAGCATACAGCTGGCCAAATATTGAGCCCAGAGAACATGCTAGTACTCTCTCATTTACCCAGCTGACTTTCATTCGGCCCCAGTTCAGATGTGGAATTTTATCCTGTGTGAAACTGCAGCTTATTGTCCAACAGGCATTATTGATAACAACATTGTGCCCGGGGGGCAAAGGAAAGTGATATTGAAAGAAAACATCTGATTTCCAAAAAGGTTGGCTTCCGTTTCCTCTGAACAGGCCTCAAGCCTCAGGGGATTATCAGGGGAAGTGTTCAAGGCACGAAATTGGGTTTTAGACTTTTACTTTCATTGTATGCTGATTGTGGGATTAAATGTTTGTTTCTGCTCCTGAAGGGAGGATTTGAATACCACTTTTACATCCCCTTTAAAACATGCTCTGTCAGGCATTTCAGCTATGTGTGAAGGACAACTTGATGCCTATTAATCACCCTGTATTAGGTGCACTGAATCCTGCTGCACTTGTGTGTCATTAGTCTACAAGGAAAGTTTGGCTCACTCATGACAAATTTAGAGCACAGTGCTTTAAAAAAGAAAAGTATCTTAATTTGAAATCCTTCAAATTAAAAAAGCCAAGACACGTGTTATAGCAGACCAAGTCTTCTTTAGCATCTGCCAAGCATCGAGGGTGAAACATTAACAAGACAATTTTACATTTTGTGTAGCAGGGATTCTTTTAAATGAAAAAATGGGTCTTCCAAGTAGTTGCAAGTCCTGCCTATAGTATTTCTGAATTTCCTTCCACATACTGCTTCTTCATATTGCATTACTGCTGTCCACCATAAATGAACTTGTCTCAGTGATTCACACCTCTGTGTTTACATGTATTCAAGGCCAGTTGCATCCAGTAAAGCTTGTGTGAATACAGGCAATGTTTTAAGAATATCCTGTTAATAAACATTCTCTAATGACAGGCACATTTTTCTGAAGACGCTTCAGTATTAGTGTCTTGTCTATCCAGTCAAACTCTCCTGTTCTTTCTGTTCATTAAAGCGTTGATATTCTTTTCCGTCTTAAATCCCAGAAACCCTAAACAGTTGCTGATAATACTATACCAAGATAATTAAAATGCTGTTGCTTTTTCATGTACATTAAAATGTACTTTAATGTAAACATCTTAACAGAATTTCAGATCTGAAGGCCATTTGAAGGAATCTCTGCATTAATAAACCTGTCTAAACGTGTATATTCTTGTATTTATTTTCCTGTCCATTCGAATGCTATGAGAGAAAGCGAGAATCGAATTTGTTTAGAAAAATATGATGTTTGAGTGTACCAAGTTATCTGTTGTTTTGTGTTCAGGTGCTCAGCTTCATAAGGTAATAAGACTTTGACACACAGTACTGGATGAACATCTTTCAGTGTGTGGGGGTTTGTGGGTCCAGAAGAATTCACACAGCTTCCATGGCAACCCTTTAAAACCCCAGCCTGAAGTTTAATTCCTTTAAAACCTTGACAGAACAAAAAACAACGCAATCAAACAGCAATCTTTGGGCCCGGATGTACAGTGGTGCATCTGTCAATATCAATCTCATGTTTGCTCTCACTGAATTTCTAGTTTCCCACTCCTTGTCAGCCAGGTAGCCCATATTCTCATGCTGACACTGTCGAATCCCCAGGAGCAGAGTCATCCCAGTGACAATGTCAACATTCCCATACATACAACAAAAAAATGTCTCAATCCCCAAAATATGAAAGATCAAAGTCAACATGGAGAAGAAAGGGTTCACACTAAAGATGGCAGAAGCCAACATACATCTGTGATTGTGGTGAGAAGTTGAATGTGTTAAAATGCAAGCAAAGAATATATACTAAAACAATGCTTGTATAAACTTCTGTAATGGAGAGTTTTTTTATTGAGTGCAGGCCTTTCTTCCTTTCAGCTTTTGCATAAATCCTAGGTGACACAGTAATAAAGCACTGCATGAATAATGATAAGGCTGTTATAGCAGAGGACACTGTAGCCCCCACAATTAAACAGCATGCTACTGCAGTTGTAATAATACAGCCATGGTAAATCCACTACTGCACTTCTGGAAATATTCCCCCTCAAACAATAATGTAGTTATACCTGATGCATGTATATTAACCCCCCTCCTGCGGCACACAGTGGTATGTTCCCTTCATAGAACAAAATAGGAAATTTGTGAAGGGGTTGAAAAAAAGGATATAAGACAATGGAAAAAAACTATAATAGAGATAAGTAAAAGAAAATAGCAAATGAGACAGAAGCAGAGGAAGGAAACCCAATTATACTAGCCTAGAAAATATTACAGAAGCAGAGTATAATTGCAAATATGAACAGGTCCCCTAAATTAGAGATGTACTTCTCATTATATTCGGAAAGCTGGAGCTTTACGAACAACTACAGGGAATATGAATAAAATGTGGTTCACATGAAAGTAATCTTATCTGTGTTTGTTATTTATTAAATTGTGGCCTAGCAAAGGAAGCAGAGATGTATGCTGGTCAATTAACAAACACTACACAGACTAGTGAATGCAACTTCAAAGAGTTTCGGTGTGCCTCAAACTGCAAGTGTAGGTTTGGCGTACATAGTTAACTGCATAGAGTTTAGATTAAAACAAATAAAACTCAGTTCTAAGCATAATTTTCATAATTGTATGTTATACATTATATAGAGTGAGAGGGGATTCCAAAGATAAAGACTCTTAATGGCATCAGGACTGTTGATTCAATAGAAGAGATAAGCCAGAATACAGTTAGTCTGAAAAAGGAAACCGGGAGACCACTTCAAAGCTCGAGGTTGCACAAGAAACATTAGGAAAGATATTATCCCACGGGTTTCATTGTGTAATAACTATCAGGGATAGAGGAGCTGGAAGGAAAAAACGTAATAAGAAATTTAAATAGCTTTTTTTCTTGGAATGCACTATTGTACAAATAGGGCACAGTGTTGTCTTTTTGTGTAATATTCTCTGATTTACCTGGAACACTGAATGCAGAGGATGTGTAATTATTTGTCCACAGATGTCCTCTTGTAAAAAATTATGGATTTAAATTTGTTATTTTGTGGAACTGATTGGTTTGTATGGACTCGATGTGTTCAGAGGAGTGTGTAAGTAAAGTATCTGTGATTTTTCTGTTCCATTCTACCATTTTAGTAACTTTTGAAAATGTAACAGAATTATTTTGCATCACAATCGTGTCACATCCTTACACACAAAAGAGCTCTCCTTTTGGGTTTTGACAGCAGCCACGATTGTGATGAAAGTTATCATTTAAATGTTAAAATGATAGAACAGAACAGAAAAATCACACTCCTGCGAACACAAGTCCATATAAAACCTTCATTTTGGTGAGAGCACTAGTTACACTTTAATTTAGGTTATTATACTTTTTTGATTTACCGTTATCTGCCTTTCACTCGTTGGCACGCCACCTTGCACGACGCTCAGCAGTGTCAGTGTGCAGGATGACACAGTGTGAACTTCCCCACAAAGCGAACAGCTGTCATTATAACATTGTGGCCTGGATATCTCCTCCGATACGCTTGTAGCTATCGCCAGTGCTCTTTCATTTCAGCAGACTCCAGTCAGTAAATGATACATGATATAAACAGCGACCAGCATACATCTGGAAAGTGACAGATGATGAATTGATTTCTATCAGATCTTAACCTTATAAAATGGCCAGTCTCTGACATGCAACCGTGTGCTGTGAATATAAACGCAAGAGCTCATATTCTCAAGCTAGATTTTGTATACTTCAGCTGTATAACCCTTATAAAGGTCTGTCAGTTTGTGTTTATAAAATACTATTGCACTTTGACACGCTGCTCTCTTATTTATAGAATGTTGATTTCTTTTTTTTTCATTACACCGTTTTCATTTCTTTTTTGCCTTTTACTGTGTACTACTCCAGCTGTAAATATAAGTAACAGAGTGGATTCTCTCCACAGCTTACATCTACATCTTTACCAAATATTTTATGTTATACCTAGTTTAATGTTTAGGCATACATGTATATCACTGGTTTTGCATATTGCAGTTCATACTAGATATAAAAAGTTGTAAGAGCATAGTACAGTGATGGAAAAAAGTATTTGATCCCCTGCTGATTTTGTACGTTTGCCCACTGACAAAGAAATGATCAGTCTATAATTTTAATGGTAGGTGTATTTTAACAGTGAGAGACAGAATAACAGCAAAAAAATCCAGAAAAACGCATTTCAAAAAAATTAAAGGGACTGCTCCTAATCTCAGCTCGTTACCTGTATAAAAGACACCTGTCCACAGAAGCAATCAATCAATCAGATTCCAAACTCTCCACCATGGCCAAGACCAAAGAGCTGTCCAAGGATGTCAGGGACAAGATTGTAGACCTACACAAGGCTGGAATGGGCTACAAGACCATCGCCAAGCAGCTTGGTGAGAAGGTGACAACAGTTGGTGCGATTATTCGCAAATGGAAGAAACACAAAATAACTGTCAGTCTCCCTCGGTCTGGGGCTCCATGCAAGATCTCACCTCGTGGAGTTTCAATGATCATGAGAACGGTGAGGAATCAGCCCAGAACTACACGGGAGGATCTTGTTAATGGTCTCAAGGCAGCTGGGACCATAGTCACCAAGAAAACAATTGGTAACACACTACGCCGTGAAGGACTGAAATCCTGCAGCGCCCGCAAGGTCCCCCTGCTCAAGAAAGCACATGTACAGGCCCGTCTGAAGTTTGCCAATGAACATCTGAATGATTCAGAGGAGAACTGGGTGAAAGTGTTGTGGTCAGATGAGACCAAAATCGAGCTCTTTGGCATCAACTCAACTCGCCGTGTTTGGAGGAGGAGGAATGACCCCAAGAACACCATCCCCAACGTCAAACATGGAGGTGGAAACATTATGCTTTGGGGGTGTTTTTCTGCTAAGGGGACAGGACAACTGCACCGCATCAAAGAGACGATGGACGGGGCCATGTACCGTCAAATCTTGGGTGAGAACCTCCTTCCCTCAGCCAGGGCATTGAAAATGGGTCGTGGATGGGTATTCCAGCATGACAATGACCCAAAACACACAGCCAAGGCAACAAAGGAGTGGCTCAAGAAGAAGCACATTAAGGTCCTGGAGTGGCCTAGCCAGTCTCCAGACCTTAATCCCATAGAAAATCTGTGGAGGGAGCTGAAGGTTCGAGTTGCCAAACGTCAGCCTCGAAACCTTAATGACTTGGAGAGGATCTGCAAAGAGGAGTGGGACAAAATCCCTCCTGAGATGTGTGCAAACCTGGTGGCCAACTACAAGAAACGTCTGACCTCTGTGATTGCCAACAAGGGTTTTGCCACCAAGTACTAAGTCGAAGGGGTCAAATACTTATTTCCCTCATTAACATGCAAATCAATTCATAACTTTTTTGAAATGCGTTTTTCTGGATTGTTTTGTTGTTATTCTGTCTCTCACTGTTAAAATACACCTACCATTAAAATTATAGACTGATCATTTCTTTGTCAGTGGGCAAACGTACAAAATCAGCAGGGGATCAAATACTTTTTTCCCTCACTGTATATTGAAGGGAAAGTAAGAGGAAATAAATCAGAGGTGCGAAATCTTGTGGAAAATATTAATCAAACCAGGGCTATAATAATACAAACTTTTAAATATATTATAAAATATATAATTATTCTTTACATTCCTGAAAATAACTATTCCTAAAAATTAACTATGTATTGCTTTCTTTGTCATTTCTGGACCTATTGAAAATCTTTTAAAAAATATCACAGAATGGGGTATAAATCCAAAGCAATGTTTTAAAACATGTAATTTTCCCATGCACATATCTTCAGCAGACAGTTTTTATTATTGAAAAGAATTACATAAAATACAATAAGGAATTGTACAGAATACAAATCTATACAATCTAACAAGGCTTTGGGCCAGGGGCTGCATTTCCATTAGGACCTCAGGCCTGTATAATTAAAGGACCCTTTTTGAAACAGAAAAATGGCATAATACCTTGACCTGCAACCCCAACTCTGGCGTAACCAGAATAAGAAGTTAATAGAAAAATCAAGGTATGACATGGGCCAAAATGGAATATAAAAGAGCTGCTACACTTTATGTAGGTCAGCTGTAGGTTAACACGTCATGTAATAAAGATTGGATAGGACAACACTGGGGTGTTAATGAGATGTGGTTTACATGGACGTGCTGCTATTACCCAAGCCAATTTGTCCAATTGTTTCAAAGATAAATTAAGATGTACTATGAGACATTAGAAGAGACATTGGAAGATATAAATAACTGAGCTGGTTGATGTGAAAATTATTTGGCACGGGCAGAGGGGCTGCAGTTTGAGAGACAGGGTTTTAGTCTGTGGGAAAACCACTGGAGTCAATTAGCGCCCGTTTTAAAGGAAAGCAATTTGCACACAGGTATGTAAGTGTTGCATAAATGCTGAGTTGATGCGATCGGCCTTGTAGCAGGTGGAGGAGTATTGAAGGACGGTGTGGGGGTGGCACACAGGGAATTTTTCCTGATGATGTAGGAGAAGCTTTGAAAAAAATATGATGAATAGGGAAAATTGTTTAACTGCTGAATGGCTTTATTATAATATTGTGGAAAAAATAAAAAGCAACACCGCACAGTTCTGGAATGTTTAATAAAAGTGTAATACATCTTTTTATAGATCTGTTATTCTAATATTATTTGACAAACTCGCACCATGGCCAGAAACCTTCCTGCTCAAAATAAGTCTAGCTACATACTGGCAGTACGGTTTTAAACGAGTTTAGTGAGGCTGTAACTGTAATCCTGATAATGACATTAAGATGAAGAATAATTCATAACACTCATTTCAATCTTTTTTTTTTAAATCTCCTGTCAAATATTTGAAATCATGATGTTTTTATGCAGTTTACATCTGGCTTCGGCGGTACCTTCAGGCAGCAGAAAGCACAATTCGGATCAAGTAAATGAAGATTGATTAGCTTGGATAGACTTCCATCTTTCTTTTTGCTATTTGTACCTGGATTGAGGATTCTTGGTGTGTTCTTTATTTTGTATATCAGTGTGCCTGGTAATTTGTTTTTAAATTTATATAATTCTATCTATATAATTTATTTAACTGTTGCTGATAGATTAATTTTATGTCTAGGTGACGTACCGTTGCCAAGTGTGTGTCACTGTTATAATCTATCATCAAGGCTACAATTTGTTGACATGTTGAAGTCAGGCACACAACCAAGATGCTGCTACAACAGGTCTCAGAGGGCATTTCATGCTCAAGTCTCTCGCACAGTTTTGTTATGTTTAGCAGTAGTTAATCGCGTCATTTATGTGGAGTGTTTTCAGGATCAACTGATTTGTAGACGAGCCAGTTGAACAGATTTAGGCCTTTAGAGCACTTGCAAGCCAGACGCATCGGAGGGTGCACAGATGCATCTGCTAATTTATACCGGTCGCCATAGTAACGTGCTGAACTTTACATTCTCTGCTTGTTAGAACTCTTAGAAATGTCTGAAAGAGCTCTATTCAGTGCCTTTGACTGAGCAAGAAAGTGAACTTGACTCCAGCCCTGGATTTTAAGTCCTGCCCATTCTGTCACTGCATTTCTCTCTCTTTATCTTCTGCCATGAACCTCCCAGAATGAGGCCCTGATATTCAGCGTTTCTGCCAAATTACCCGCTTACAGGTCTTTTCACATATGTTATTGTTACTGTTTTATGCAAAACCAAGATGATTAAGGGACCAGTAAGATTTGTTTTTAATGCCAAAACACAGACAGATTGCTTAAAAAGTGTATCTTTAAGCTAACAGCATTTAATCTGTGATTGTTACCAAAAATGGCAAGGTTGTAAAGACTTGCATGCAAAATGTAACTTCAATCTTTAGATTTGAGCAATTTACCACATATTACATCAATTTGGATTAAAAGAAAACAAAAACATTGAACTGAACTTGAAAAACTTTTCTGGTTCTTTAAAAAGTCCAACTTAAACAAAACCATCCCAGAATGTTTCTTTTTTTTTAATACCAGCAGAACTGATTAATTTAAATCTGGGGCTATTTAGGGTAATAGTATCAGAACTGTGATTGGTACAAAAGACAGCCTTAGTACCTAACTTACAGTAACCACATGTGCCTCACATATGCTTGTTTCTTATTGATTTAAGTATAATACATTAAAACTAACATGTTTCATAACTTTTCATTTAAGTTCAATATTTCTGGCTTAAAGAGCTGAAGAAAGTCATGCCTGTGGTGCCACTTGTATAGTGCGTACGTTGTGTCTAATGATGAGGCAATGATGAAACCTTGCACAGAGTGGCTTAGGCAGGTCCTGGAAAATCTACAACTTTTTTCATTTTTTGCCTCTCTGTATCTTCCCATCTGTGGAGCTTGCGTCAGTATGGATTTCAAAGACTTCCTTTTTAACCGTGGCTTCCAACACTGTCAAGCATTCCCGGAATGGGCGTTTGGAATTTTCCAAAATAAGAAGAAGTGACAAAGAAAGATCGGGTGACATGAAAAGAAACCATGGACAGGGAACAAAGTTATCTGTCAGTGTCGTCAGCCTAGTGCTGGAAGTCTAAGAGTAATTGAGTGACCTCAGATCCTGGTGGGTGGTCTGTTATGGTGTCAATGGTGGTTACTAGTAATATTTATTGGCTGCTAATGACTTTGCATTACTTTACGTTGCAGAAAAAACAGAGAACAGCCCCTGTCATTCAGATCTTTCTTTGTTTTTTCAAGCGTCTGTGCAATGTAGCAGTTGCTCCTTTAGGAAACATGAACTGCTAAGAACTTAGGTTAGTGACCAGAAAAAATGTAATCCATTGGGGGGTTCTGTGACATTTTATAACCAGTGGCTAATATGTTTTTTTTGTTTGTTTTTTAACTCAATGAATTACTATTGCCTAAAAAGAAAAATCTGTGTGGTCTATGCTGCAGTCGTACATAATTCCCTTCTGATTGAAATACAGAAGCTGTACAACAACCCGCATAAAACCAGCATCTGAGTTAAAAGCAAGAGCATGTCAGTGGCTCTGCCTATTACTTTAGCTATGAGCACAACCCTCAGCTTCTTACAGCCCAAACGCCAGCCTGCTGACAAGACAGCTGTAGCACACACTGCAGCACTTGCCCCTACTGATATTTAAATCACTAAATCAAACACAATGGTTGGTTTTTCAAGGAACTTGCACCTTTACAGTTTTCTCCCTGTTCGTATTTTTTGCTGCTGCATTTGCACCGTTGCGTAAAGCATCGTAATCTACAGCAGAATATGTACGCACATATGAATGAGACAATTTTAAAATATATATATCATATTTATATTATAATAAATCTTAGGAACAATCATATCTGTATTTTACTTTGGAGCTTGAACTCTTTACCACTTGTTTAAGCCAGGGTAGCACAGAGGGTCTCCTACCTTGCAGATTTATTCTGTAAAATAATAGATAGAAATGACCTTATCATGGCAGGGAAATGATTTCCACTTTATTAAATGCTTCTCTCCCAATAAAATAATGTAATAAAAATTCTCCCTACCGAAAGAGTTCCTGGTTTATACATTAATTAAAGTATTCTTCAGTCTTTAAACTTTAAATCACCTCTCTTTCTGCACCAGAATAATATATATTGATAAGAAACTTTAACAGTAGTGAAGATGCACCAGCCATGACATTAAATATTACCTGAGCTATTTTTTATTATGACAGTGAGGAGCACATTGTTAAAGGGTATTTAAAATTTAATTTATAAATTGTGGAGGGAGCAGTAGTGATAGAGGTCTGTATGATCAGCTGCCCCAGGTGAGTGTGTGGAGACCCAGGCAGGCAGGGTTGGGTAGGGAGCACTGTTAGGGGTTACCTTCTCTTTCTTTGCCAAAGTGACTCCTTCTGAACAGGCCTTTGTGTGGCCATGGCAATGACCAGCCATTCATGAAAACCAAGAAAGCAATTATATATATGTGTCTACAAAATATTTGCATGAAAGTTACTCTTTCTTTTGAAGTGCTTTTTGGGGTCATTCTGAATCTTGAAACAGGCTGCATCACACTGCCTTTAAACATTTAATGAGAGAAAAGTTCACTTCTGAAGGCCTGTTGTGAAGTCCTTGTACATTTCATGAGTACTGTACACTAAGAACATAAATGATTATGTTTTGATTAGTTCCCAGAGTGACAAAGTTAAAGCGCACAGACACATCTGTTTCATATTGAAATGCAATACTTTCA
Organism: Amia ocellicauda; assembly: GCF_036373705.1. Lineage (NCBI taxonomy): Eukaryota > Metazoa > Chordata > Actinopteri > Amiiformes > Amiidae > Amia > Amia ocellicauda. The sequence goes on along the minus strand of NC_089867.1, from coordinate 11,795,052 downwards.
ATATTAATCGCACAGCATTTTTTATAGACTGTGTAAATGCAATGTCTGTAAC